>NC_048894.1:127680662-127689252 GCF_011077185.1 Oxyura jamaicensis | reverse complement strand
AGCACCCCTGGATCCTTTTCCTCTGCACAGGTTTTGAGCCACTCTCCCCCAGGCATGTAGTGCTGCATGAGGTTTGTTGTGACCAATGTGCAGGACTCAGCACTTAGCCATGTTGAACCTCATCCCATTGGCCTCTGCCCATCGACCCATCCTGTCCAGATCCCTCTGCAGGGCCTTCCTACCCTCCAGCAGATCAACACATCCCCCCACCTTGGTGTCATCTCCATACTTGCTGAGGGTGCACTTGATTCCCTCATCCAAATAATCAATAAAGATATTAAAGAGGATGGGCCCCAACACTGACCCCTGGGAAACACCACTGGTGACTGGTCGCAGCTGGATTTCACTCCATTCATCACCACTCTCTGGGCCCAGACGTCCAGCCAGTTTTTAACCCAGCAAAGAGTATACTTGTCCAAGCCATGGGCTGCCAGCTTCTCCAGGAGAATATTATGAGAGACTATGTCAAAAGCCTTGCTGAAGTCTAGGTAGACTACGTCAACTGCCTTTTCCTCATCGGCCAGGCAGGTCACCCAGTGGCAGAAGGAGATGAGGTTGGTCAGGCAGGACTTGCCTTTCATGAACCCATGCTGACTGGGCCTGATGTCCCGCATATGCTGCGTGATTACATTCAAGATGACCTGTTCCGTCACCTTTCCTGGCACCAAGGTCAGGCTGATAGGCCTTTAGTTCCCTAGGTCTGCCTAATGACCCTTCTTATAGATGGGCATCACATTAGCAAGTCATCCACGACCTCTCTGGATGACCTTAACGGCTGATAGATGATGGTGGAACTGTCATTTGCACTGTAAATATGCCTTTACAGTGGGTAACACCACTCATGACCGGAAATCAGTTATTTACCACCCATAACAGAAAAAAAAAATATATATATATATATATGTGTGGGAATAATAACTTATATTGGTCAAGCTTTTTCTAAGTCCCTAAAATCTTCATATCAACAGATTTTCAGCATTAGGTTTTGTAATGTTGCAGCCTCAGTGGAGGAAGGGGTGAGATTTTCTGCAGCAAAAAAAAAAAAAAAAAGGATTCTAATAATCTTCTATTGCGAAAAACATAGTTTGCACATAGAGAAGGATGCCATTAGCTGATTTAATTGTGTTGATATATTATCTGGCACATAAAAAGATGTTCCAAAAATCTGTGTATCCAGAGTTTGAACAAAGTAAAAATCACAATGTACAGTGTTTCTGGGCTATCAATTCAAGTCTTTTTTCTTCTTGTAATAAAAATTCTACCAGAATTTACCTCCTTAAATGTAATTAATAGAACATATATGACATCCTATTCTGAGATACTGTACAAGAGCATCTTGAAAAATTCATGCAGATAAGAGCCAAAAAATATTCAACATTTATTTTAACTCATTAAAAAAAAAAAAAAAAAGGGGTGGGGTGAGAGAGGGGAGGAGGGGAGAGAGAGAGATTTCACCTGAATGCACTTTACAAGGATTTCACAAAAAAAAAAAAAAAAAAAAAAAAAAAAAAAAAAAAAAACACTTTATATTAAAGGTCTGTTTGGGAAAGGCATACCAAGGCTGAAAAGTGGGAATCTGAAGACAAACAACTTTAAGTTAGAAATAGGGCACATTTTTTAATATTACAGCAATACTTAGTGAAACTAGTTAATGGTGGGCACTGTAAGGCTCCTCAGATCTTCAAGACTTTGTACCTTTTTGAAAAATATATATTTTTTCAATAAATAGAAGTCAACTGGCTTAAAGATGTGAATAACAGAATGGAATTCTATGGCCTGTGATACAAAGGAAGTCAGATTAAGTGATTTAATAGTCCCCTGTGAATGTCAGAGCTGTGCATCTTTAAAAAATATGTATCTGAATATGTAATTTATGCAATGGTCACCCACATTTGGCTTCTTTTAACTGAATTAGTTCAACAACAAAACTGTTTCACTTTCTCTACTTCACTTAGCCAAATAAGAGCTGGATATGACTTCACTATGAATTTATTTAGTAACTGGTTTTGGCGCTTTTACTCATGTTAAAGGTAGATAGTCTTTCAGAGAATTTCAAGGGTTTATATATCTGATACCTATATTGCCAAATAATTTTTAAGCAAGTCATAGATATAGTTTTGCAGTAATTTTATGTATTAATCAACACTTGGAACACTTTAACAATGTAAGTTTTCGGTGTAACATTCCTGAAGTAGAATTGTGCATAGCCTTTATGATATGCCTCTAAAAAACAGGGAGGCTTGACAAGCTCTGTAATGTCAGTACCTGAATGCAGAACACCTCCCTTTCCCTTCTCCCCAGTAGCAGAGATTTTTAAACAGCATGTTTTTCTATTTTTTTTTTCTTTGTGTATTTATTTCCTTTTCCTTTACTCTCACACTTTCCATTTGCTTTTACCCTGGCAACGTGCCCTATCCCTCGCAATCTTTTTAGATAAACAGAGATATTGAGATCCTCTCAGACCTCTCCCTGTATACTCTATAAAACACATTACAATTTGGTTTTAACATAAATTTAAACAGAAGTTTCAGGGTGAAGTCCTGATGTTAATTAGGGATGTTTTCACTTCTTTTAAGGGTACTATTTTACCTTTATTCTCATAATATCATTCAGTGGTTCTTTATGAGAGAGATTTGAATGGTACAACTGGTTTGCTTGTTTTCTTCCTAGAAAAAAAAAAAAAAAAAAAAAAAAAAGGGCTCTTGGTCTACATATCCTAGAGAACATCTCTATTTCAATAACAAACACAAGTAAATGCAGTTTCTCTTCAAAGTATTATTAAATATTCTATGTCTGGTACATATATTTTGCTTTTATATGTCATATTGCCTATTAGACTGCTTTCAAATTAAATGCACATTTTATGTTTTGCTTTGTTATCTTCAGGTAGTTTCTCCAAATCTTGATCATTTTCTGTAGCAGAAGATGGAAGCTTATAGACCTCTGTCCTAAATGACCGTATCTTCATCCCATCTCGATGCCCTGTGTTCTCAAAGTAAATAAATAAAACACAAATTGAACTTTAATTGGATTATACATTTCTATTTTCTTATGAATTCAAATGACTTATTCTGAAGTTGTGGTCACTGAGAAATAATTAAGCATTACATTTCTCATAACAGAATATTCATCCATGAAAGTATAGGTATAATAAAATAATAGCACAGTTAATAAACTGTCTTTAAAAGTAATATTTTTAGTTATCAATATCTAACTTTTTCACAGGCTACTTCCTGCATCAAGGTCTCTTGAAAGAGAAAAGAGATGTTCCATCATGTGGCTATATATAATTCTATCAAAATAACTTTAGGAAGCATGTAATTTTGAATCGCTGATGGAAGTAGATACATGAGCAACTGCAAATGTGTTCTTCTAAACTGGGAATGTAGTATAGAATTAAATGCAAATGCTATGTTAATGCAACATTATGATAGAGATATGACACAAACAAATGTCATTAAATTCAAAGTATGGTTCCCACAGCAACTGTAATTCCACTGCTTGACACTTTCATTATGTATTATATTTCTATACTATATAATGTGAAGTATTAACTTCAGTGCATTTTGGGCATTTGCAGAAAGAGTGAATGATTTTTTTTCTGAGAACCAAAATGGAATTTTCTTATTTTTGTTAATGTAAAACATCCACAATGTTGAATTTATATGTTTTCTATATTTAATTTCTACTGTTTGCTTTCTTTAAAAAAAAAAAAAAAAAAAAAAAACTGTGTACTTTTTCAGTGTCTTGCCAAATACAAGTCACTGCTTTTACAGATTAGTAAGTGTTTATGCTACAATCAAACCCATGAATATGTTTAAATTAATTTTATTTCACTAGATTTTATTCTATTTAAGTTTTTGTGCACTTCTGTCTTTCTGGCTTTTTTCCTCCTAACTTCACAGTTTGAGCCTTAGTTTCAAACCACGACAACAGAAGTCTTAACAGGAGGATAAACAATAATAATTTAAAAAAATGACAGGTTCTTTAAGGTACAAATTTTGGACTGAGTGCCTAATTAACATTCCCACATTCAAGTAAATAATGGGTTAACAGAAAAAAAAAAAAAAAAAAATGTCTGGCATTAGCCAGCTTCTTTATTTTTACCAATTACATTATTTTTTAATATATGTTGTCATACTTACATTAACCCAAGAGAGATTAACTGTAGCATACATTAAAACTTGGTACTTACTAGTGCCAAATTATAGCTCACAGGCTAGTGTGATTAGATTCAATTGGAAAACAGATGAGCAGTTCTAAACAGAGTTTTCTCAGAAGCTCTCTCTTAAAATATAAACTTCTACCATCATGAGAAAGAACAATTTAAATATTTAAATAATTTTGGGAATTATAGGAAAGACACATGCAGAAAGTCCTTTTAAAAGAAGGGGAAATAAATGTTATTTTATTTTATGTTTTTAATATCTTTAAATTTTGCAAATACAACAGGGATTGACAATTCATGAAACATGATTTTTTTTTTTTTTCCCTACTATTAATATTTTGAATCACTAACCTTTATTGGTATTTATTTCCATAACATTGAGAAATATTTAAGCAACTTGCGTTTTTCCTCAATTACTTGAAACTAAACAGAGCTCATCAATATTTAGCAGTTTTCCTAAAATTGTAAATAGCAACTGTTCATATTTTTTTCAATGTACATATTTATTATGTTTTGATATATAGGTAGTCCAAAGAAATATTTCCCGACATCTATTAATTGAGACTATAATTGTTTGATCTCACTTTGCTGAAATTCCTGGGGTGCAAGCTCATGTTAATGGTGTATTTTAAGTAGAGGAGAATGCACTGGACTATAGTTGTCATGGAGTCCTTCTCTAAAGTGTTTGGAGGTGTTTCTTCCCATTTTATTATTTCAATGCTTAACTATGAAAAACAAAAATAAATATATATATATGTATATTTCACAAAATCTGCTAACTCATGATTTACATTGGTCTAAGTAAAGAATCTAACTCAGTGTAAGGTATCAGTGCTGACTATATATTAAAGTACAGGTATACTACTAAATCATAAGATTTTGAAGACGGTAGCAAGAACTATTTTTGAAAACAGATTACTGAGATATTACAAATGTCACTTTGGCTTATCCAATTTGAGATTCTGAACATTGTTTTAATAATTCTCTTCTGAATAGCTTTTCAAGTCTAATAAAATTGCCTATGCTTTATTTCAAATTGTTGCCCTTGGCAGACCTGGAATAATATTCCTATAAGTAATGAATGAGATATTATATATGATTTTAATAAATAATTATGTTCAATTGAAAGCACACCTAACTTAGTACTAAAAATAGTGATACGTTCTTCTAAACTGATAGAATTATATTCTATGCTCTAACAATACTTATTAAATAGAGCAAGCAAGATAAGAAAGTGTAAAATGTTTATTTATGTTCTCTTTATGTGCATTTTAATTTGTGTTCCAGGACTAGTCACAGCCCATTATCATGTTCTATCTCAAGTGTTGTTTTTCATTTGTTTATTTGTTTGTTTCTTAAGTGAAGAGATATTGTCCTTTTGCAATATTTCCATAAATGTTTTTGCTAGTCTTTTTTCCTTTATTTTCTGTATATTTATAAACTGAAGCACAACTTTAGTTAGTGAAAGGATTACTTACTCATAACATGCAGAGCATTGGGACAGATACTGTAACAGTCCTTTCATAGAATTCTGAGTTTCTCTGCTTTGTGTTGCAAAAGGGAGAAAAAAGAGAATATATGGAAAAAGGGAAAAAGTACTTAGGACTTTCCAAAATATAGATGAAATAATGGCTTGCCAGCATTGTTTTGTTCAGTTTTGTTAAGTATAAAAATAATAATAGTTAAATCCTTGACTCTTATCTAATATGAGCACCATTGGAATCAAAGAATAGATGACCAAAGAGCAAGCTCTAGTAACACACAGAGGATTCAAGTTAAACCCTCTAAATCACACAGAAATATTTATCTGGTGATACACTTTCTAGCAACACTATTTCTGTACGTTCCTTGAAAGATCAAAACTAAAACAGACTTCAATATTTAATCCTGGCAAAATAAATCTGAAACAAAAATATGGTGTAATTCTTGGAATTGCATCAATATCAAATTGGAGAAACAGCAAATCAACCCCAGACATCTGAATGTACTGTAGTATTTTAAAACATTGCTTGAAGTAAACATAAAATGCATCTTAAACAGTAGGCAAAATATAGTATCTATTGCAATACAAATTTGAGAAGATATATATTGAAAGAGGCAAAACATTTTAAAACCGTTTAATTAATGTAAATGAGATATTGGTGTCAATGAACATTTAAGAATGAATCTGTTCAGAAGATTCAAACATAAATGCATCTTGTGTTCTATAAAAGGTTTCAATTTTGTTATTTTCTAAACACAGAAAAATGTATCCCTCCCATTCAGAATATTGAATGTCTTATGAAAAGTGAAAGGTCATTTGTAACTGTCCAAAGGATTGATGGAGTTGAGATACCTCCTTGACCTTCACCCTGCACTCATAAAGAACAGTCTCAGATGACAGAGCATCAGGCAAGTTTTCAGAAAATGTCTTTTCTTATTTTATATTGCATAGCAGGCTTGTTACCTGATATTTTTCATAATTGTATGTCAAGATTTAATTACTTCATGTCTTCTCTCATTAAAAGTAAATTGTCATCTAATACCGCTCAGCTATGTTTGTGATTTGCACTAATTCAAGCATTTCTGTCTGCTTTTGGCCATTGTTTTCCGTCTTGGTTTCTACAATAATTGCTTTGGAGGCCTACACAAACAATGTCAAGGTCAAACCTTACAAATACAAAAATTCTTCTCCAATTACTTATTGTCACTTAAGGATATGCATTATAAAAACTGGTTCAGAGGAGTTTCATTTTTTTTCACCATATTATAGTCTTCACGTAATACAAGTGGGAATGCATACTTAAGTTAAGATGTTAAAACATGAAACTTCCACAAGACTTGTGAAAACATTAAGCATATCACATTTTAATCCCTCTACCACATTTTCAATCATGTAATATATTAGCAAAATTGTACACAAATTATATTGTTAACCAGATAATGGGAGTAAAATAAAATTTACTTAAAATTTACTTTAAAAAGGTGAATCCTTTTGTTGTTATATTCTTTCATACTATCAACAGGGAGAGTCAAGGACATACAGCTTAATGGTACACTTACCAAGAAACAACAAGGCAAAGAACTCATTTATCAAGCTTGAGTATAAAGTGTCACTCTCCCTACTTCCCTACAAAAAGCACGAGAGTGCCAGGCAGCAAAAGAGTGAAATGGGAGGAGATGCAAAGCAAAATAAATAAATAAATAAAAGTGCATTTGCTGAAGGGGATTGAGATATGGTAGAGATATTGTGGGATAAAACAGATTATGACCTACATATATATATGTTAAGAGTGACTCTTCATTTCCTGTTTACTCTCTCATCATGTAATAGATACAATCATAAATATAGTATATTGTCTAAAAGCAGTATTTTCATAATGTGGTTTTGGAGAATCCAAACAAATCTTCATAGAAAAATCAAAGGGATATATTTAAATTTTGACTTTTGGAAACTACTATATTACTACTTAACTGCAGAAGTAAATAATTTGGATCCACAGGATTACCACAGTAATCAACTATTCTTGATCAAGCTTACTCTAATTTTTCAAATGCCAAATTCTTGACATTTTTCCATTTCAAACTGTATCCTTGATGCTATCATGGAGATCTATAAACCCATCATCTGAAGCTACCTGTTTTCAGAAAATCCCCCAAACATTGCGTAATATACATTCCTTGTACATGAAGCTTGTACACAAACTATTTTTCAGGATAAAACTAAATTTTTACAGGAAAAGCAATTTAAACCCATGTTTTTTTCTTTATTAATGTGAGGTTATACTTAAAACAAATGACCATCTGGTTTTTAGACCATTTTCATACTGTGAGAAACTTAGATTTCATTCCTGCTTTTCTCATAAGGAAATCCATCAAATTTCTCCCATCTCCCATCTTTAGCTACAAACCAATAAACTAGTAGAGCACAGGATGATGAAGGCTGTTTTCTGATTCGGGAGAAGTTAACTCTGAAAGGTTACCTTGAGACAAAGAAAGAGATGTTGGGTAATTAGTGTTTTGTTTTGGTGTTGTGGTGGTGTGTTTTTTGCTGTTGTTGCTTTGTGGATTTATTATTATTATTATTATTATTATTATTATTATTATTATTATTTGAGAAAAAAACACAACACAAGGTTATAAGCTGTTCAGGCAGGACTCTGCTTAATTTTTCCATTATAGTTCAACTGACAGATCACTAAAATAGACCAGGAAACAGAAGCCATTGAAATATTTCAGTCAGTGAAAAGAAAAAGCATATAGAATCTCCAGAGTAATGAAGATGCAGAAGTCAGGAAGTCAGGAAGTCAGGAAGGAAGGAAGGAAGGAAGGAAGGAAGGAAGGAAGGAAGGAAGGAAGGAAAGAAGGAAGGAAGGAAGGAAGGAAGGAAGGAAGGAAGAAAGAAAGAAAGAAAGAAAGAAAGAAAGAAAGAAAGAAAGAAAG
>NC_048894.1:127667343-127680562 GCF_011077185.1 Oxyura jamaicensis | reverse complement strand
AGAAAGAAAGAAAGAAAGAAAGAAAGAAAGAAAGAAAGAAAGAAAGAAAGAAAGAAAGAAAGAAAGAAAGAAAGAAAGAAAGAAAGAAAGAAAGAAAGAAAAAGTGAAAATAGGAGTTTCTACTTGATCTTTCATTTGCTGAAATTAGAAGACCAAGTGTCTAGGAAAATATTTATGGTCTAGGAAAACTACTTGGATCCATGATGTCCAAGTGTTTAAAATAAGAACATCTGGCATTACCACACTACAACCCCTGGGGTTCTCACTGAGGAGGTATGCAGGTTTTGTTGTTGTTGTTGTTATCTGCCACTTTTTTTTTTTTTTTTTTACAAAAATATTTTGTCCTTCCATGATCTTAACCAGATCTTAGTCAAGTCCTACATGATTTGCTATATGAAATCCCAAGTTAAAAATATCTGAAGCATAAAAATTTGTG
This sequence comes from Oxyura jamaicensis, assembly GCF_011077185.1. Lineage (NCBI taxonomy): Eukaryota > Metazoa > Chordata > Aves > Anseriformes > Anatidae > Oxyura > Oxyura jamaicensis. The sequence goes on along the minus strand of NC_048894.1, from coordinate 127,680,126 downwards.
TTTTAATAGGTCTTTTTGGTCAGATGAGTGGGAACAGCTCAAAGTGACTTTTTTTTTTTTCCCTTTCCTTGGCAATGTATTGAAATTATTATTTTATATTATCTATGGAAAAATGCATTGATTTAAAGAACGGTTGTTTTTTTTTATCATTCTTATATTTTATCATTGGCTATGGAAATACAGTTAATGTTTCATAGATTGCAATAAAACCCTTGAGAATTGTGTGCATGAGAACATGTAATTTTAAGGTCTAATCATGTGCAATATGTTTCCATAGGTTCCATAGATTACTAAGTGCAGTTATTTTCCAGCATAGACATTTATTAAAAAGGATGTAGGGATAGCATCTCCAAATTAATAGGATTTCATATATTTATTTAAATACAAATATACATGTTAGAAGATATATTTATGTAACATATGCAGCATTACACTTCAAATAATAAAAAAAAAATGTTTGTGGAGACTGTCATTACTGCAAGATTTTAAGGACATATGACATAATCAGAATTGATCTAAAACTTGTTAAGACGAAGGAAGCTTTGGATAGACCTGTGCAGTGTAATCTATTTAAAAATATTTATTTGGAAAATATCTGTGATTGTATATGCAGATGACTGGCAACATACAGCTTTGATCTCATGGTTCTTCTGATTAACTTAAGTTCATCCCCTTTTTTAAAATTTTTATTTTCAGACAGATCAAGGATATCTAACACTGAAAATATATACTTTTACATTAGAACTTAATGTGATTGAATCCTTCCAATCCATGAAAGATTATAACAGGATTTAGAGTGAGACAATTACTTTTCTATTTTTTGTTTAGGTACTAACAAACATAAAATTTATTTGTATGTGCTACTATGCCTTATAGTACACTACAAAGAATAGCACAGTAAAATGATAAACAATTATCATTTCCTAACTCCTTCTACCTGATATTTCCCATACGTTTTTGATATTTTTTTTAATACTTCCAAGGTAGTCTTCACTACTACAGATTTTTTTTTCGTTCCAGTACTCATGCAAAACGTTGGCTTGGGTTTCCCAGTAGTTAAGTTAAAGCTGAATTTTGTAGTCAAAAGCATGGGACAGTATAGGAGAAGGTATTGAACATGGATCTTTAATCATTCCTGCGAAAATAAGAATATAGTAGAGAGGCAGGGGAACAAACTCTGGTGACAGCATTAGTGGTGTTGCTGTGCAAAAGAAAGAAATGGAAGAAACAGTTCATTGGTTCTGTATCCATTGTTAATTATAGATGCTGTCCTCTTTCTCATACACGGTGGTTATCCCTTTGTGGCAGCTACTATTCACCTGAACTTCCAAACTGTTGACTTAGGCATAGCAAACAGCAGGACCCAAGATCATTTTGCTATTCAAATTTTTATTGCGTTAAGCAAATGCCTACTTTGCCTAGTCTTGAAAGTTATTCTAAAAAATACTATTTGATTGCCCATTAAAAACAAAAATGAAAATTTAACAACTGTTTTTTACCAACATCATGTACATATTATAAAAAAATGAGAAAATATTTGTTTCATACTCATGAACCTTTTGGTTAGTAGACACAAAATAAATAATATATATCAATAAGATATCCTTTCAGCAGAACAGATTTTTTGTTTGTTTGGTTTGGTTTCTAAAATATAGCCCCTCATCATCAGGTTTTATCTCTAAAAAATCCAAATTACATATCAGTTTGATCTACCTTTGCTGGCCATCTATCATGTAATACGTATAATAAACCTTATTTTAATGGTTATGATTACATTTACATCATTTTTACACTGCAGTATCACCTGAATTTTTCTGTTGTTACATTTAATTTTCAGTGTCTTGAAAAGTACTTCAAAGTTTTACTGATGTCTTATAAATATTCTTGATGTAACAGATCTTTATTACCTAGTTTGCAGACTTTCCATACTTAACTCATTAGCCATAAAATTAATTTACTGCACTCCATTAATATACATTATATACTTTTTTAAAAACAAAAGAAAACAAAACAAACAAATAAACTTTATATTATCCTTTACACATTTATTTCACTCATATATTTTAAGAAGAATTGTAACAGTAAGCAGTATCAGGAAATTCTGTGTAGCAGTGTTAGAAAACAATCACCACAAAAGTACATTAATCCTGTGGCAATAGATTCATCTGTAGGTACAAGAGTGTAGCTCAGTTTCTTTGACCATTTATCTCTCTCAAACAATCAGCAAGGATGCCAATTAGAAACATTATTTATTATTGTGGCTTGGCTTGTGATGTTTACAACTTCCTAGCAGAAACAGGACTAAAACAATTTCTCTTTTCTTACTATTTGGATCTATACTACAATCAAAAAAAAAAAAAAAACACCTACCTTATCTATGTAGTTCAATTTATATTTCTCCTCAGTTCTATGTAAAACTATGACAGTTCTAATAGTCTTTCTAACTCTTGTGGTAGAAGAAAGAACCAAATGACACAAAATAAACAAGTTTATTTTGGGAAAGATGTGCCTGGATAGTACAACTAGTAGTGAGTACAGACAGAACCCTTTCTGTACCTATGTGGTGGTTTTACCCATCTGGGCAGCTGAGCTCCACCAACACTGCTTGCTCACTCCCTCTCCCCAAAGGGAACAGAGGAGAAAATATAATGAAAAGGGCTCAAGGGTTGAGATTAGAACAGGGTGGTCGCTCAACAATCATTGTCACAGGCAAAATAGACTCAGCATAGGCAGATTAATGTAATTTATTACCTATTACTAACAGGCTAGAGCAGTGAGAAACTAACAGCAATCTAAAAGCACATTCTTCTCATCCACTCTCTTCTAACTTCTCCCACTGAGCAGCTAAAGGGAACAGAAAATGGGGGCTGCATTCAGTCCTTAACACTTTGTCTCCAACACTCCTTCATGGTCACTCCTCTGCCCCTACTCCAGTGTGGCGTCCCTCCCACGGGATGTTGCCATTCCCAAACCAATCCTGCAGGGGTTTCCTACAGGCAGCAGCTCTTCAAGAACTGCTCCAACATGGGTCCGTACCACAGGGTCCATCCATCAAGAGCAAACTGCTCCAACATGGGTCTCCCATGGGTGACAGCTCCCACCAGATCACCTGTTTTTTTGTGGAATCTTCTCCATAGGTTGCAGCTCTGGCCCAAGTCTGCTCTGTCAGGGGCTCTCTGCAGGCTGCAGAGTCCTTCAGGCTACATCCACCTGCTCCACCATGGGCTCCTCCATGGGCTGCAGCATGGAGATCTGCTCCACTGTGGTACCCCATGAGCTGCAGGGGGACAGCCTTCTTCACCAGGGGCCTCTCCACAGGCCACAGGGGAACTTCTGCTCTGGTGCCTGGGGCAACTCCTGCCCTCCTTCTGCACTGATCTTGGGGTCTGCAGGGCTGGTTCTCACTCCTCACTCTCCCAGGTGCTGTTTTGTTTTGTTTTGGTTTGGTTTGGTTTGGTTTGGTTTGGTTTGTTGTTGTTGCTTTTTTTTTTTTTTTTTTTTTTTTTTCCTTTTTTAAATCTGTTCTCACAGAGGCAGAAACAACATCACTTTCTGGTTTGCCTCTGGCCAGTAGCCGGTCCCTTTTGGAGCTAGCTGAAACTGGCCCTTATCTAACATGGTGCAGCTTATGGATTCTTCTCACAGAGGCTACCCCTTCAGCCCTCCGCTACTAAAACATTGCTATGTAAACCCAATACAAGGTAGCAAGTTAAAGGAGGTGATTCTCTTCCTCTATTCTATTCCTTGAAACCCCACCTGAAATATTGTATTCAGCTTTGACACCTTCAGCATAAAAAAGACAGCAACCTGTCAGAGTGGGTCCAGAGGAGGGCCATGAAGATGATCAGATGTCTGGAGCACCTCTCCTATGAGAAAAGGCAGATAAAGTTGGGGTTATTTAGTCTAGAGTAGAGAAAAGGAAAATTAATCCACTTCTAAGCTGGCTCTGTTTTGTTGATTTCAGGGGAAAAAATAAAAATAAAAAATCCACTGAAATGTAATGACTAAGAAACTGACTCAGTGATGAAATAGCTTTTAAAAGCAATGGGACAATACAACCATCTCCTCAGGGATCGGCTCCAAAATTATCCTGTGTGTGTGACAGATGTATGCTACTTTCATTTTCTGAACTAAAATGGTATTCCCATGTAAGTTCATTACGCAGCTCTAAGATGTGCCATCATTTCATCTCTGGGGAGACCTTCTAGTAGCCTTCCCATATTTAAAGAGGGCCTACAGGAAAGCTGGAGAGGGACATTTTATCAAGGTGTATATTTTATCAAGTATACTGACAAGACATAGGGTAATGGTTTTAAACTAAAAGGGGAGATTTAGATTAGATGTTAAGAGAAAACTCTTCACTATGAAGGTAAAATATTAGGCATTGGAACAGGTTGCCCAGAAAAGTTGTGGGTGTTCTGTCCCTAAAAGAGTTCAAGGCCAGGTTGTAAAAATAATAAATAAATAAATGAAATAATAAAATAAAATATAATAAAATAAAATAAAATAAAATAAAAGTGTTGCTAGGAAAAATTAGCTTTATGTCTGTAAAAGATGTTCTGAATAAGCAGGCAATTAAGCCAACAAGAAATCAGCAAAACCATGAAGAAGATTACAGGGGAAATGGAAGCCTGTTGATGGTAGAAGCAGGACAACTTTTTGTTTTGCTTTGCCGTGTTTTTTGGGGTGTTTTTTTTTGGAAGTAGAGACAGAGATTTTAATTTTGAAAACTTGTTTGGAGAAAAGAGATGTACAGACTAGATCAAGACCAGGAAGCGGGTAGAGTATCCATCTCTAAAACAAAGTAACTTTTGTTTAAGCCAATCCATACCTCAACAAAGATAGATTTCAACACCAAGCTGCCAGATACACACTCTCAGTGAAGCTGATTACCATGAATTGACTCTGAAAGATAAGCAGAATTCAAAGAAATTACTGAGAATTAGTAGGGAAGCATTACAAATTCTTAGGTAAAACTATTTAATCAGTATTCCAATGTCCAATGTTCCAAACTGTAATCAGTATTCAATCAGTATTTCAACTTATTATAACACTGTATTATTTTATTGCAAGTGTTAATTTTACTGTTTTCCCTGAAATATGCTGACCATTTTGTTCCTTTTTACTAATCAGTAGAATGAGTAACTTTTCAAGTGACAGAACCTTATATATTTATTTTAATGGATAAGCAACATTACAAGAAAACAAACTGTTTAGAAGGTACTAGAATTAATAATTTCAATTTCCCATAGATTTGTGTCTTGTGGCAAATAAACCTTGCTTTCGTAGGTGCTACAATACACCTTTTTTATTTCTATGTAAGTGTCTATTTGTATGAAACCTGCAGGAACGTAGCACTGAGCACCTTAGTTTTGACTACTCCACCAAACTCCAACCAAATTACATAACATCCAGTGATATCAAGTCATTAATATCTAACTAGAGGAAGATTTTATACTATATGAAAAGTTATATACTACTTACACAGGACTATATATTTTAAATTTTCTATGATTAATTGGTAAAATAAAAGTTATATCTAATGCATAATTCTATATGATTTCATGGTAGAGATGAAACTTTTGAGAGTTTACTGTCATATTGCACAATCCTGGCCTTAAGTTTTAAAATTTGTGCCAATTTTCAAGAAGGGTAAGAAAGAAGACCCTGGCAAATACAGGCCTGTCAGTCTCACGTCAATTATGGAGAAGATGATTCTTGAGGCTATTGAAGCGCACCTGGGGTACAATGCAGTCATTGGTCCCAGCCAACATGGGTTGGTGAGGGGTAGATCCTGCCTAACAAATTTGATTTCCTTTTACGATAAGATCACCCATCTAGTCGACCAAGGGAAACCAGCTGATATGATCTTTTTGGACTTCAGCAAGGCTTTCAACATAGTTTCCTATAGGATCCTACTGGACAAAATGTCCAGCATACAGTTTAACAAAAGAATCATACGATGGGTGAGCAATTGGCTGACAGGCAGGGCTCAAAGTTTTGTGGTAAATGGGGCCACATCAGCCTGGCGGAAGGTCTCTAGTGGGGTCCCGCAAGGCTCTATCATAGGGCCAGTCCTCTTCAATGTCTTTATAAATGATTTGGTTGTAGGACTAGAATGTGTTTTGAGCAAATTTGGCGATGACACCAAACTTGGAGGAGTTGTAGACTCAGACGAGGGTGGAAAGGCCTTGCAGAGAGATCTGGACAGGTTGGAGAACTGGGCGATCACCAAGCTCATTAAGCTTAACAAAAGCAAGTGCCAGGTCCTGCACCTGGGATGAGGCAACCCTGGCCATACATACAGACTGGGCGACGAGATGCTGGAGTGCAGCCCCGCAGAGAGGGATCTGGGGGTCGTGGTTGACAGCAAGTTGAATATGAACCAGCAGTGTGCCCTGGCAGCCAGGAAGGCCAACCGTATCCTGGGGTGCATCAAGCACAGCATCGCTAGTAGGGCAAGTGAAGTGATCATCCTGCTCTACTCTGTGCTGGTGCGGCCTCACCTTGAGTACTGTGTGCAGTTCTGGGCACCACAGTACAAAAAAGACATTCAACTGTTGGAGAATGTCCAGAGGAGGGTGACGAAGATGGTGAAGGGCCTGGAGGGGATGACGTATGAAGAGTGGCTGAGGTCACTGGGCCTGTTCAGCCTAGAGAAGAGGAGGCTGAGGGGGGACCTCAACACGGTCTACAACTTCCTCGCAAGGGGGAGTGGAGAGGCGGATGACCTATTCTCCATAAACACGAGTGATAGAACACGCAGGAACGGGGTGAAGCTGAGGCAGGGGAAGTTCAGACTAGATATCAGGAGGAGATTTTTCACCGAGAGGCTGGTTGTGCACTGGAACAGGCTCCCCAGTGAAGTAGTCACTGCACCAAGCCTGTATGAATTTAAGAAACATTTGGACTGTGCACTAAGTCACTTGGTCTAAACTTTTGGGTAGACCTGTGAGGTGCAAGGATTTGGACTTGATGATCCTTATGGGTCCCTTCCAACTCAGAATATTCTATGATTCTAATATATTCAGCCAAAAATCAAATGAAAGTAAAATTCAATTCCTATGCACATAAGTAACTGCCATATATAAAATCTGTATGACAAATATTTTTTTCTTGAATGAGTTAATGCTCATAGCTTTTGTAACCCGTCTTTTTCTTAATCAGGTACATGACTCTCTGTAAACTTTCCTTGCTTTCAAAGGCAAACATAACTAATAAATTTCTGTAAAGGTCTTGAGCCCTTCCAACATCTGGTTTTGCTTTACTATAAAAACTCTCTCTCTGATCTCATGTGTTGAACTACTGTATGTTTGCCACTGTCTATTTCCTGTGAAAAAATACACGGAACAATAATAGCTTTTGTTCCTAGCCTTCCAGTACCTAGAGCAGCTGAACAAATAATTTTTGTGCTTTCATTTGAAAAAAAAATATTCCATATATATGTTTGTGCATGGTCATTTGGGTTATTGGATGTTTCATCATTTAAAAATCAAATATTAGAAATTTAAATTACTGAAAACTCCATCTAATAGTTTCCTTATGTTTTAGCAATAGTGTTGACAAAATTTCCTTCCAAAATATCTTTCAGTCTATAATTTAGCTTTGTGTGAACGGAAGGAGCTGTCAAAAAAAAAAAAAAAAAAAAAAAAAAAAAAAAAAGTTTATAGTTCTAGTTCAGTTTATAGTTCTAGTCAGTTTATAGTTCTAGTTCTTAATTTTTGTATATTTGATATATCACCATGTTTGGAATATTTTAAGATTAAATTGGTAAATTAAAATGTTCACAGTTTTCTTCCTAAATTATAAAGAATGCATAATTTTATCTGTAAATACACTCACACATGAATAATTCCTTTGCTATTCATTAAGCCCATCCTTTTTACTTCAAACTGCGTGAATAAGTTTGGACCTTGCAAATTCCCTTGCTATCGTCCTAATTTTCAGCTTCTCATAGCAGAATCATAGAATCGCATAATCATTAATGTTGGAAAATCTTCTGGTCCAACCATCCCCCTACCACCAATATCACCAACTAAATCATGTCCCTAAGAACCAAGTCCAATCTTTCCTTAAACGCCCCCAGGGACGGTGACTCCAGAGCCCTGGGAAACCATTTCCAATGCCTGACTACTCTTTCTAGAAAAATAATGTCCCCTAATTTCCAACCTAAACCTCCCCTGGTACAACTTGAGGCCATTCCCTGACTAGTTAGTTGTGCGAAGAGGCCTACTGCCAGTTCCCCACAACCTCCTTTCAGGTAGCTGCAGAGAACAATAAAGTCTCCCTTGAGCCTCCATTTCTCCAAACTAAACAATCCCAGTTCCCTCAGCTGCTCCTCATAAGACTTGTGTTCCAGACCATTCGCCAGCTTTGTAAGCCTTCTCCAGACACACTCCAAAGCCTTGATGTTTTTCTTGAAGTGCGGGGCCCTGTTGTTTTTTTAACCCAGCTGGCAGGACTTGTTGAACCTCATCCCATTGGCTTCTGCCAATCCATCCAAACTTCCCAGGTCCCTCTGCAGGGCCTTCCTACCCTCCAGCAGATCAACACTTCCCCAAACCTTGTGTCATCTGCAAACCTACAGAGGGTGCATTCAATTCCCTTGTCCAAGTCATCAATAAAGATATTAAAGAAGATGAGACTCAACACCAACACCTGGGGAACACTACTGGTGACCGGTCACTAGCTGGATTTCACTCCATTCACCTCCAGTCTCTGGGCCCGGATGTCCAGCCAGTTTTTAACCCAGCAAAGAGTATACTTGTCCAAGCCATGGGCTGCCAGCTTCTCCAGGAGAATATTATGAGACACCATGTCAAAGGCTTTGCTGAAGTCTAGGTAAACTACGTCAACTGCCTTGTCCTCATCCATCAGGCAGGTCGCCTGGTCATAGAAGGAAACAAAGTTGGTTAGGCAGGACTTGACTTTCATGAACCCATGCTGGCTGGTCCTGATCCCCAAGTTGTCCCTCATATTCTGTGTGACTGCATTCAAGGTGACCTGTTCCATCACCTTTCCTGGCACCGAGGTCAGGCTGACAGGCCTGTAGTTAAGCAAGTCCTTCTAATGACCCTTCTCATAGATGGGCATCACATTAGCAAATCTGCAGTCATCCAGGACCTATCCAGTTGACCACAAACACTGATAGATGATTGTGCTGATAGATGATTCTTAATCTCTCATTTGCACTTTAAAGATACCTTCATTTGTTTTCTTTTAAACAGAAACATTTACAGTCATGACGCACTGTCTGTGTATGTGCTGTATCATGACTCAATTTGCTTCCAGGGTTCTATGTTTTATTAAATTAAGGATTCTTATAGTACGGGTTTAAAAATAATTATTTTGCTTTAGATTATTAAATTACTCAACACTTTATTGATGTTTTTATTGAAGCCAGTGTAAAATTGAAGTTTAACACAAAACCTTAAAAGTAGGCTATGTTTGCAGGATAAGAACACTAAGTTGTTCACAGACACTTCAAAAGTGAATAATCTGACAAGAAACAAATAATATTATATTGTAATTTGATTTAGGAAATTGACATTTTACATATCAAATTTAAATATTAAAAAAACACTGTGTTTAAAGATGCCAAAAACCTGGACAGTAAAACAGAAGTCTTGATGTTAAGTGGTTATTGAAGTTAGTATTATTTTATGGGGATAAAGTAAAGTAAAAGTCATGAAAAAGAAATGGGGTTACATTAAAAATTAATAGAATGGAAAGGAATTCACATATATTCATAGGTAAGCCCAGAGGCAACCATAGAGTAGTTTGTGAGTTTATATACTTTCTAATGCATACATCAGAAAGTTTTCCACCATGGAATAATAACATCTCTTCCTGGTGCCTACAGAACGTCATTCCTAGAGTGCAAAAATAATATAAAATTTCCACCCTTTCCCTAGGCAAACTGCTGAGCAATGCATGTTGCTCTGGAAAAATGTAATACGGAGAAGAAGCAAACCATGAGGAAAAAAAAAAAAAAAAAAAAAAAAAAAAAGGAAGGTGGTAAAAGGTAGGTGGACATGGTTTTGAAGAAATTAGTGAGAGAAAGATAGAGCCTTTGGGAAGGCTGCAGGAAGGTGAATTGATAAAGATATTCCTTTTCTATGCTTAAAACATACCTGTTTTAATAAACTTATTTGTATGTATCTGTTTTAATAAACTTATTTGTATGTAGTCCATATCAGATTTTTTCATACCATTAATTCCCTTAGTTTAAATGATCTTTACTTCTTTTCCTTCTCTGCTCATCCTTTGTTTCCACTACAAATTTTTGGTAGACAACAATATTATCCCCTCTCCTTTTCTTTTCTCATACCATAAGCTCTCTGTTTCCCTAGATTCTAGAAGTTATTCTCTAAATATGTTCTGAATTTCAAATCTTTGGTGAATATAAATCAAGATTCTACTCAACATTTCAGACATGTCTCATCAGAAAAGAAGATAAAAAATTCAGAGAGGATTATAAACTATGAAAGATATTGTAGTTATTCACAACTTTTTCCTGGAGTTTTATAACTTTTGAAGAGTGTTGTGGCTTAACCCGGCTGGCAGCTAAACACCACATAGCTGTTCCCTCTCTGGGATGGGGGAGAGAAACGGGAAAGTGAAGCCTGTGAGCTGAGATAAAGACAGTTTATTAAGATATGAAATAATAATAATAATAATATGTACAAACAAGTGATGCACAATGCAATTGCTCACCACCCGCTGACCAATGACCAGCCCAACCCCGAGCAGCCAGCCCTCCACCCCAGCTAGCCACCCCTATATATTGTTCAGCATGACATCAGATTGTATTGAATACCCCTTTGGCCAGTTTGGGTCAGCTGTCCTGGGTCTGTCCCCTCCCAGCTCTTGCTGCACCCCCAGCCTGCCCTCTGGCAGGACAGAGCAAGAAGCTGAAAAGTCCTTGGCTTAGTGTAAGCATTGGTCTGCAACAAGTAAAACATCAGCATGTTATCATTAGTCTCATCCTAAATCCAAAACATAGCACCCTACCAGCTACTAGGAGGAAAAATAACTCTGTCCTAACTGAAACCAGGACAAAGAGAAAACCAAACCATTTCAGAGCTTTAGGCATACATTCTTATATGTCATACATACAGAAGCTGAATTAATTAGCTAGTGGTTATTCTGCAGCAGTTGAGATAGTTACCTGAGACAGCAGACTTGATTCACCCCAGGTTAGATAGATATACAGGAATACAGAAGCCCAGAAAGACTGATCAGTGCTTGTTGTCATAATATGCCTTATAATATTGTGATAAAGCTATTGTCACTATTATTGTCAAATTACACATGAACTAAGATTATTGAAACAAATTTAATATGGGCAGGTCATGGTATGATTGTAACTTGCCAGATGTTTTAATAAGCAAACAGAAAAATAAATTGTCCTCAGTAGATAAAATATGGTCTCTGCCATTACAAATGAAGGACTAATATTATGGGAATGGGTTGTAGTTAGGAAGTTGTCTCCAAAAGCAAAGCTTAGATCAACTTGTTAAAACTAGCAGAGGGGTTTTGGTTTGGTTTTGGTTTTGGTTTAGAAGGGTTTTCAAGGGCTTTCATTTCAAGAAAATGCAAAATTTTTCGCTACTGTTCTTTTTGGCCTCTGTGATGTGCTCTAAAGAACAGCTGCTCTAAAATACTGATATACAGGGTGAAAAATACGGAAGAGAAGGGAAACTGAGGATTCAAATATTACTGCCTACAGTTGAAAACATAACTGATAGCAGACTAGAAACACTTCTGAGAAAAAAAAAAATAATACATATTTATATGTATATGTGTGTGTATTACATAATCATCCATAATATAAATCTAATTGTTTGTATGTTTGGAAATCTTTTTTTTTTTTTTTTTCATTTTAGATTATCTTAAAAGGAAAGAGCTAAAGGACAGAACTTACAAAGTAAAGTTTGTTAGAATTTGTGAGTTATGATATCGTTCACATTTGATACATAATTTTTCAGTTAAAAATAGGACCAAAATATGGTATATTGTGAGGAGAAACTGACTCATGTTAAAAATGTAATCAAATGTTAAAGAAAACTTCTATATTTTGTTGTTGTTGTTGTTTGTTTAATTGTTTATGTTTCCCATTTACCAACTAGTACTGGCATTCTAGGATGGTATAGAATGAGCTAAATTGCCATTATTTAACAGCAAATGGGATTTCTACTATGTATGTGAAGTTTGCTCAACCTTTTGGGTACTCTGCTGAATGTCATAAACTGTCATTTATACAACATAAAATACTGATTTTGACATAAACACATTTCTTCATCATAAATTATTGAGGCTGCCACTGATCAATGAGTAGGAAGGAGTTCTTAGAGCTTAACATATGCAGTTACATGCATACATTTGAAACATTGAAACAAGCATTCAAACAGTGATACACAACTAACAATTAAGGTGCAAGGTACCACACATCGAGATAGGACTAAGGAAAATTCAAGAAAAAATATTTCAAAATAATGAAGACCAATTAAAAATTTTGCGTAGGCCTACTGATAAAACAAATCTACTCAATTCTCTAGGCAAGCAAGAGTTTAAAAGCTCTAATGCAAAATGAGGAATTAAGATTAAATCCCAGTGGTTGTTTAAAGGAATAAATTTTGATGAAAATTTACAGAATGTGACTTTGGTATTTATTACTCCTACTAATAAACACACTGGTTGTTCAGAAATTTTTAAAATTAGATTTACAAACAAAATAAGGTCCTGTTTAGAAAAAAAAAAAAAAAAAAAAAAAAAAAAAAA
>NC_048894.1:127657123-127667243 GCF_011077185.1 Oxyura jamaicensis | reverse complement strand
TTTTAATAATTACAAAAAAAAAAATTTTTTTTTATAAAATTTTTAAAAAATTTTTAATAAAAAAAAAAATATGTTCTTATAAAAAAAAAAAAAAAAAAAAAAAAAAAAAAAAGCTTTTTATACAATTTATATATTTAATGTAAGGTTATTCAAACAACAGCTGAGAAATATGTCTTAATGAAATTCTGCATCTACTAGCAAACCTGTGACATTTATCATAGGCAATATGTTAGTAGTACAAAGGCTAAATAATGACCATTCATTGTGATCAAGATGGAATTTTCTCAAATAAATCATAGACGATTTTTGTCCTGAAAGTTGTTCCAAAATATATTTGCAAGATTGATATATAGAATTTTCAGTTGTATCAGAAATAAGACCAAAATCTTTGAGGAGTTCAGGCCTTTCAACTTCTAGTATTAGTGAACATTGAGGTGTACTGGGTGTCCATGGAAAGGTGTTGGCAACTGGGAACTGCAGCAGTGATGGCCTCTGTGAGAAGAGGCTGCCCTGTGTACATGGCTGGCTGGTTCTGGTTACAGCCAGCTCCAACAGTCTGTTGATGGAAAGTGAACCACCCTGTCCACAACAGGGTGTAGCTGAGCCTCTGTGAACAAGATGGTGATGCCTCTGCCCCTTAGAAAAGGCAAAATATGAAACAGGCAGAGGAGGACTAAGAACACAAAAGTGTGAGAAATCAACAGTGTGAACACCAAGGTCAAAAAGGGAGGAAAATGACATGCTCCAGGAGCCAGAGCAGAGATTCACCTGGAGCCCATGGAAGAGATCATAGTGAAGCAAGTATTTCTCTGCAGACCAGAGAGAATAAGATGATCAGTGAACCAGTTCTATCAAGTCAAAAAATAAACATGCTCATTATTCTAGCTCCCTACGTCCAAACTTTTGTGTTAAATAAAACCATATAAAAGTCCTGGGAGTTTTCCAGGGAGTTCAGAGTTTTGAACCATTTCTACTGAGAATTGTCTAGGGAAAACATGCTGAAAGCTAAATTCCATAGCCTCCCATTATCAGTTTTTATTTATCCCCCTCAACAATCCCTGAAAAATCTCAACCATGCTCAACAGCCTGTTGAGCATGGAGTTACAATGGATTTATAGAGAATATCCCAGTGGAAAATACTCAGTTACAATTAAAAGTCATGTATTTCATATAGCTTTTCAGTGACCTTCAGTGTCTGACAAGCATATTACGCAACTATAGATGGACTTACTGTGAAATGTGTTTATTTGATTCATGTCAGTATGGAACAATGCTAGGGACACATGATGAAATATAAACTCCTATTTAAGAAAATCAGAGTGATTAGTGTCCATAGTTCTTGTATCATGCAAAGGAACGATCCAGCAATTTGTGTAAATAGAGGGTTTGAAGGGCGAACATTGAGACTCTAGTTTGGGAGATAAGAGGACCAAGGAGTTTTTTTTAGGAAACTGCAGACTTTTGCATGGGACGCTGCGCAAGTCTCTGATATCCAGCAAAGAGATCCACCAAACAAGGAGAAAGGGGAAGTTGAAGGACGACCGAAGAACAAAGCCTGGGAGGAAGACTACGAGCCTTCAGCACAAGAGACTCCCAGAAAGACCACCAGAGACTGATACGCATGCGTCCAAAGAGGGTTTGGATTCCGGGAACTAATTATAATAACCCTGCCTTTTCTAGGAATAGTGATGAATATGTATTAGTCTAGGAGCATAAAAATCAACCACCTGATGTAACAGGTGTGTGTCCTGGTAGAGCAGAGACTCCCGGTGCACCCAGCGCTGTTTGCTTGCCTCTATTCGCTTAATAAATCACAAAAATCCTATTTGGGACTCCATCATTTATCACACTTACTAAGAGGCACTGATGATATCTAGAATTTTCAGTTATGTTCAGCTGGCACAGATACACATTTGCCTAAAATCATATCCATGCTATAACTCTTTAACATGCTATCAAGGTATAAGACATTGCAAAACCTTCTAAATACGTGATGGTATTAATGCGACAGCAGATTATGGTCAGAAAACACACATAATTACATAAACATTGAAGTGCATTTAAATAAAACAATTATATGCTAGATACTAAGCATAGGAAGGTAAGTTTATATATACATTTTCATTTAGTCTTCACATTACAGTATTTCTGAGATTACAGAATACAGTTTAGGAGGAAGTCCTTTACAAATCAAAGAATTTTATCATCAGTCATTATTAGTGCACCTTATTCAAGACTATAAAGTTTGAAAATATTCTCATTTCAAAAAGAAGCTGAACAATCATCTGACAATACTACATATATATGACACAACTATAAAAGTACTGAGGCACTGAAAATACAAATAATATAGCTTGGCAATCATCCATTACCATCATTATAAAACTGTGGGAAATACATGTTGGCTGCACACAGTAAAAAAAGTCAGTTACTTACTATACAATTAAATAACTATAGTTATATAACTAAATATATATAACTATAACTATGTATAGTTATATAGTTATATATATAGTTATATATAATTGTATGAAATGTGTTGGTCAAATGTATTTTATTTCTGTTGTGCTATAACTTGTTGCATGTTTGTGGTCCATTCAGACAGTGCCTGTGCCCTATTTGTCCATGTATAAAGGCAAGATAGTTTAACTATTTTAACTTTGTCAGTACAGCATTCTTATGATGGAGGATTCAAATGTATAAGGGAACAAAATGCATGTCTGAAGTCAGCTATTTTAATAAAAAGTAGTCTTCTGGATATTCGTATGAACTAAGAAAGATAACCTGATTAAGAATTAGGTCTTAAGAATCTTTGTTACAGAATCACAGAATTTCTAGGTTGGAAGAGACCTCAAGATCATCGAGTCCAACCTCTGACCTAACACTAACAGTCCCCACTAAACCATATCCCTAAGCTCTACATCTAAACGTCTTTTAAAGACCTCCAGGGATGGTGACTCCACCACTTCCCTGGGCAGCCCGTTCCAATGTCTAACAACCCTTTCGGTAAAGAAGTTCTTCCTAACATCCAACCTAAAACTCCCCTGGCGCAACTTAAGCCCATTCCCCCTCATCCTGTCACCAGGCACGTGGGAGAACAGACCAACCCCCACCTCACTACAGCCTCCCTTCAGGTACCTGTAGAGAGCAATAAGGCACCCCTGAGCCTCCTTTTCTCCAGGCTGAACAAGCCCAGCTCCCTCAGCTGCTCCTCGTAAGACTTGTTCTCCAGGTCCTCACCAGCTTTGTAGCCTTAATTGTTAATGATTTCCAAGCTAACACTATGCAAACATGTACAGGTACCTCAGATACTCTCCTTCTAGGAATGATCTCATATAAGCAGATACTGATTCATGCATTTTTAGACCCATCAATTTGAAACTCTGTTTTGTCTAAAAATATTTCAAACAGGACTAGAATTTGATCTGTCATGGTAAAGAAAAAATCTTATTCCAGGAATGGGCAATTTGATGGATTTTCAGTTAGGGACAAAGTTGTCAGGGATTTTTTAATTTAAAGGTACGATTTAAGTAATAGATGACAACATCCTAACTTAAAATATTTCTGATGACGTTGAACACTGTCTCCAAGATTTATTTATTTACTTACTTATTTACTTATTATAACTACTACTAAGGGACAACAAAGATCGAAGAAACTGTGAACAGATGATGATAAGAGAAAAAATCTTCAACATATAAATTAAATGTGTAAAAAATGTACAAAATGCGATAAATAATCAAATATATTTTCAAATTGAGTTGAAATACAATGTGTTTCAAATGTCTTTTGATTCATAACTTCATTTAAAAATTTTTGAACATCTTGTGTTGCTGTCAGGAAAAGATCTTGAAATATTTTTTGCCTTTCTAAGAGATCAGAGCCATATCATGATGACAGTAAGAACAAACTGAATTTGACCAGAACCAGGGAAATTAAGTTATCTGGGTTAATAATGTTAGAGATATTTTCTCTTGCTTTATTATTTTTTTTTTTTTCCTGTGAGTTAAGTTTATCAGTAATGTAATTTTTAGAAACTGTTACTTACTTATAATTAACATGCAAAAATCCTGACCTTATTTTGAAATTTCATATAATGTGAAATCAGAAGAAATTTAATTAGACTACTGTATTTATTTGTTTGATGAGTCAGTGATTTCTGTAAAGTAACACATGTAAACTATATTATTTTAATCATGCATTAGGAATACAAAAATGTGCTGTTACTGATTAAATGATTGCTGCAATGTCTTGCAGACTCAGCATCAAGAAAAATGATGTGAGCAATTGCAGGAAAAGCACTTCAAAAATAAATAGAAAAAAAAACAGCAACAACAACAACAAAAACATAAGGCAGGAGCTACAAAGAGTTCTAAAGCAGCTGTAGAGGTAATTTTACAGTGTTCTAGGAGAACTTCAGTGTGAGGAAAAGCACATACTTGTAAGGAAGTAACTGACTGAATAACAAACTTTTCAAAATATTGGTGGATATTCAAATTGTAACCTTCATGGACTACTCATTGTTCT
Source organism: Oxyura jamaicensis (assembly GCF_011077185.1). Classification (NCBI taxonomy): domain Eukaryota; kingdom Metazoa; phylum Chordata; class Aves; order Anseriformes; family Anatidae; genus Oxyura; species Oxyura jamaicensis. Next base: position 127,662,716 of record NC_048894.1, on the reverse strand, counting down.
ACTCCTGCCTGAAAAAACATCCTATTCTCTTTGTATCTATTTCAGTAGTCTGTTTATCTAAATACTTTTGTACAGTGATAAAAAATATAAAAATTTTTGTAACTGTACAGTGCATGTAATCTTACAAGCTCTTTTTCAGGAATATTTTTTTTTTTTTCTTCTGCTGAATAACAAGTGAGTCTTAGATGAACAATATATGAAAGCATTGGAATTCTGCATCTATTATAATTCTATTTTCAGAGCAGTGAAAAAAGAGTTTACAAGGGAATAATGGGAGAAAAGCTATTTAGTAAACAATAAAATTACTATAAGAAATATATACTCTTTAACTTATCAAAATAAAAATAGAAACAAACTATATGCAAGATATAAGTATTCTATCTTTCAGGAAAGGATGTGGAAAATACTTGATAGCTATCATCTGATTTTTAAAGAATGGAGCTTATTATTTTGTACCAGGCTCTTTTGTAGAGGGCAATCTCAGCTGCAAAGTTTGAACATGAAGAAATTAATTAGAAACTAAGAGGTCAATGAATTTCTTCTTCAAATTGTGTTTTGGGAAAAATAAAAAAAAATAAAAAAAATGCTAAAACACCTCGCTTCATATGCATTAACATTAAATTACAAAATCAGCAAACCATTTAAGTATATAATTAGTTTCAGGGAAGTAGTAGGTACTATTGACTTCAAGTTAAGTTCATGCTTAATTTCTTTGCTGAATCAGACTGTCAAAAGATGTTTAATAAGTGGTTTGTTGATTTCTTTTGGGGATTTTTTTTTTTGTTGTTAAGAAAACAGGATGACAGGATGAAATCTTCATAGCTTTGTGATTCTCTTGTGTTTAGTTATATGTATACCTGGTCTCATTATGTCAGTATGTATTTCAGTGCTTGTCTTGTTGTCTTTAACATATTTATCTGCTCAGCTACCATTTCACTTTACAGATAGGAAATATCAATATGCCTACACTGATAACTCAGTCAGAATTGAGCTAGATACCTTCTGGTTGATATTGGTAGTTCCAAAGGCAGTGCATCATTGTCTAATTCTGTGAAGAATACAGAATGACAGAAAGACTTGTGTAGGCTAGTCCAGAAAACATATTTCACTATCAGAATGTAATAAATTCAGAAGATAAAATGTTTATACATACATGTTTATATCTATAATTACATATAAGTATGTACATATTTACAACATATATTTATCTACCCATGTGCATACTCATAAATACTTATATGTATATATACTTATATGTATATATATTTATACTTACATATGCACGCAAAACTTAAAATGAATAAAAAAAAATATACAGTGTAATGTTTCTAAGACCAAGGAAAAGCCCAATAAATTCATTTATTACAGACCAGAGTGGTTAAACAACATGGTAGTGCCATATGCATATTGAAGGACCGCTGCCGTAACAACCTGGAGTTTTTCTTTCTATAATAGCCCTTCTTTCTATAATAAGATTAAATGTAGACACTTTTTTTTTTTTTTTTTAAGGTCATAATTTATTTATGGGATAGCTTAAGTCTAATGCAATACTACTTAAGAAACCCCAAAGTCTCATCTAAATGTCCAAATGAGTACCAAGTATTATTAGAGCATTAGTCTTCTAAATGGAGACATAATGGGGAAAAGAAAAGGAAACTGAAATCTCAGACAATCTATGTCTATTCTCTGTGAATAAGGAAACTGTCTAGTTTAAATATGCAATTCCTTTCTCTGTTTTTTACATATACCTCTGTTGTAGGCCACAGGAAGCCTCTCCAAAAATGAGCTCTACAGCATTAACTAGTTAATTTTAACACTTGCTTGTAAGGCAAACTTTTAACTTTTTCCCTTTTTTTTTTTTTTTTTTTTCCACATTTTCCAGATGAGAAATATTTATTTAAGATTTATTTTAGGTAATGAAATTGGACAATGGCAGAGGAGAAGGAAACACTTATATGCTGTTTTTGAAGCTTAGAGAGTCTCTTCAGTAACCTGATCATCAATGCAATTTCAACACCCATAATGCCATGTGGTCTTATTCTGGACTAAGCTAACACATCAACTAAAGCAAGTTGGAGAGAAAACGTATGCAAACTCAGGCATTCTACACTCCCATCCATGTGTTACTGTGCATTACTTCTCAAACTGTTCTTCAACAACAAACTATAAAGACACCATGATCAAACTGATTTCAAATGTCACTGGACACTTAAGATTCTGATTGTTATCCCTCTTGTCTTTTATCTTTCTTTTTCTTGTATAGCGATCACTTTTTACGTCTTCTGAATCTGGCTTCTTCCATCCTTTGGATGCTTCTTCAAAGCAGTCTTACAGCTGTACTCACTGCTAGAGTCACCTTATAATATAATTGTCTTTTGGCACTCTAAAAATATTTTGTTGTTGCCTGCACTGTCTCTATATGCCACATTATGCCCCACAGATTTCCAGGAACATCTTTGTGGCAGGCTCCATCCCTCACAGCATGCAGCTATGCTTCAGGCACAGTCTGGGGATAACAAATAGGAAGCATGCCTCTTAGAAATTCTAGGAGGAAGAGCTGTGCTGAAGAGTAAGCTTCCAGGAAGATTTTCAGAGCTAAAGAAAAAGGTCACCATTCATTCACACTGGCAGGCCCAAATTGCTGGCATGAAGATTGTCAGTGCTAAAGAACATGCAAGGCACTGTTTAGTGAGCTAGTTCACTGTATGTGTTTAATGACCAATTTGCAGGGGGAAAAAAAAAAAAAAATATATATATATATATATATATATATATCTGGAATAGAACTCTGAAAATCACCTAGTCAAGCCTTCTGCTCAAAACAGAGCTAATTTAGATTACATTTAGATTACATTGCCTAAAACCTTAATCTGGTGAAGGGGTGGGTTAGGGTGGGGTCTATGTCTATGGCTTGTCCTCATTTTACCTCCAATATTTGGAGCAATACACTTCTGCTAATTTGGGAGAAGGAATGGTTGAGTTTCTGGAAAGGAAGCCTGGACCTAAGGATTTGCAAGCTTCAGTCTTGGAAGCTGTTGTAGCAAGAGGAGAGCCTGATCATGGAGGTACACTGAGCAGCTGGGTGAACATGTTTCTCTTGGTAAGAAATAATTGGTGCTGGCCTATTTCTAGCATGATATCCTTATGAGACTAGTAGAAAAGTTGTTTGTAAGTGGATGTCTGGGATATGGTAGTTATAGCTAAACTGTAATTTGCCATATCCCATGAGAATGTTGTATTTGGAATCAAGTTGTGCAGCACTAACCAACCTTGTCTCCTTTGTAATTTGATGAAAGATAGGCCTGGAAAATGTCAAAGAAATAGATGTGTTTCTTCTTTTGGTAATATGCAATAGATAATACACTTTGCTCTCTGTAGATAGTGTCCCTACTGTTTTAAGATGGAATGAGAATGTATATAGAATTATGGAAAAACTTTCAACTTATTGATTTCTGTCTACCTTTAATCAGGTATGTAGAATTCTGGGTAAATTACTGAGGATCTGAGTGACTCCAGCTAAAGCCAAAAGATGTAGAAGTGTTTTCCAAGGAAAGAGAAAATGGATGCTATATGAATTTATCTATGTGAAGATGTGTATTTTGGAAGAGATGTTCAGTGTGAGTTTGAATATGTTTGGTGTAAATCATGGTTTCACATGATCTACTGTGTAAAAGCACTTTATTGCTACTCTTTGTTCAGCTTTTATAGCACCAATTTGGCAAGATGGTGAATTCTTTGGTGTATGAAATCACATATCTTGTCAGCTCCAGCCAGCTTCCACAGTGAATTAATTACCTATGTAAAGAGTTCCTATAATAAAAAATGCTAATGAACAAGGGCAAGTTCACAGAATAGTAGAATCATGGAATAATTTAGGTTGGAAGGGACATCTGCCCCCCTGCTTATATGAGGTCAAATTAAAGCAGGTTTTGGGCTGTTTACAGTCAAACCTCAAACATCTTCAAGGATGGAGCTTCCACAAACTCTCTGGGCAACCCTATATCTAGTTGGCACTGCTATGTTCTAACTTGTATCCATTTCCTCCCATCCTATCACTGTGCGTATCTGATAAATATCTGTCTCCCACCACTCAGTATTTTCCCATCACGTAGTTTTAGACAGCAACAAGGACTCCCCTGAGCCTTCTATTATTAAGGCAGAAAAAAAAAAAAAAAAAAAAAATTGTTTTCTCTGCCTCTTCTCATATGTCATGTACTTCAGTCCCTTGACCATCTTAGTCACTCTCCACTTGACTTACTTTACTGTGCTGATATATTTCTTGAAATGGGGAGCCCAAAGTGGTACATACCACTCCAGATGCATCCTCTTTTACAAGTGCCAAATAGAGAGGAAGGATCACTGCACTGGACCTGCTGAACACATTCCTACGAATAGAACTCAGGATATTTGTTGCTGCTAAGTAGCATTCAATTTGATATCCACTGGGATCTCCAAATGCTTTTCTTCAAAACTACATTTCAGCCTGCTGGTTGGCCACCAGCCTGTAATGTTGCATGAAATTCTTCCTCTCCTTGTGCAGGATTTTCCACTTGTTTCTGCTGAAAGTTGTGAGGTTCCTATTAACCCATTTCATCAGCCTGTCCAGGCCCCTCTGAACAGCAGCCTTGCCCTCCAGTTCACCGACCACTTCTTCCTATAAATTTGCTGAGAGTACATTCTGAACATGGCATTAATGCAGACAACAGTACTTGATCTGGTATTGATCCCTGAAGGATGCCACTTATCACCAGCTGGACTTTGCACCACTACACAGCTACCTGAGCTTGGCAGTCCAGCTGATTTTCCATCCACTTTATTATCCATTTATCCGCCTTGTATCTTACCATATCAATGATAAAGAGTCTGTGAGAGTGTGTTAAAGGCCTTGTTAATGTCAAGGTATACAACATATATCACCCTCCTTTTGTCCACAGCACTCACTTCATCACCAAAATCTGGTCTGGCATGATTTGTGTATGACTATGTTGACTGCTACCTTTTTTATTCTTCATGTGTTTGAAAATGTCTTTCAGGAGGATTGACTGCAATCACCTAGTCATCTGCCCAGGGAACTGAGGTGAGGCCAACCAGTTTGTAGTCACCTGGATCTTCATTTTGATTTTCTTTATGATGGGTGGTTTGCTTTACAGCCTTGCAATGGTATCAACCAGCTCCATCATCACCCTCAGATCCCATCTATTCACAAAGACCTAATTGGCTAATTCTGTCCCATCTTCGGATAATGGAGTTGGTATTTCACCCTGATTTCTAATAATAATAATAATAATAATAATAATAATAGATACAGTAAACATTATTAGGAATTTATAATATAATGTTAGTTACATATTTTCCATCTCTTTGCCCAGTTAAGCCCAAATGCCACTGAAACAAACCTGCCAACTTATATTAGAAGGTTGGAAGATTGTGGTATTTTGAAGTTTTTGAAACTGGATACAAAGCAGCTATTAAGACTTCAATGTGCATGTGAAAGAAAGAAAGAAAGAAAGAAAGAAAGAAAGAAAGAAAGAAAGAAAGAAAGAAAGAAAGAAAGAAAGAAAGAAAGAAAGAAAGAAAGAAAGAAAGAAAGAAA
>NC_048894.1:127654005-127657023 GCF_011077185.1 Oxyura jamaicensis | reverse complement strand
GTAGGTAGGAAGGAAGGAAGGAAGGAAGGAAGGAAGGAAGGAAGGAAGGAAGGAAGGAAGGAAGGAAGGAAGGAAGGAAGGAGGAAAGGAAGAAAGGAAGAAAGGAAGAAAGGAAGAAAGGAAGAAAGGAAGAAAGATTACTCCTAAATATACCATCATTTTTTTTCTCCAAAAGAATGTTTCAGCATTCACTTTAGGAATGTACCTATGAACTTTTCTGATACAAAGACAGTAAGGCTTAGTAAAGGAACACAATATTAACTGCAATAAGAAAATTATATAAAAGTAACAAACTACTGTACAAAATACACATGGATAGGTTACAGACCAAGGTATTATAAAAATAAAACAAACAACAATATTAAATGAGGATAATAAATGTTAATCAGTTAACTCACTTTTAGCCCAAGTATAGCAGACTATTCAGAAATTTTATGGATTTTGGTTTCTTTTTTTTTCTTTTCACTATAAGCAATCAGAAGTATCCAAGCAACTATAAACAATCAGAAGTATCCAAGCAAAGACGTGTTAACCTTCCAAATATACACAATGAAAATGAAACGATTTTCATTTGAGTGTAATGTTGAAGTTTTGTAAATATTTGCATATTTTATACTCACATATAGAAACAATCTCAGAAACTGGATCCAAATTTGGGGCAAGATAACCATGATTTTCTCATAATTGTGTCATACTATGTGAAATAAAAATATTAACAACAAATATTTATTTTATATTTTATATGTTTTGCATTTTATATTTGGTGTAATTGTTTAATATTTAGCTCACCACAGTTAGTATTAAGATTTTGAACAACCTCAAAGGTATTACTGTATTTAAATTAAAAACATACATAAAATAAATAAAATAAAATAAAATATTAAATTAAATTAAATTAAATAATCAATCTCTGAAGAACTCTTTGGTCAGGTGAGTACATGCCAAAAGTAAAATACTCTTATACCCACCTCCAGACCCGCCGTCGGGGGGTTGTTTTTTCCTGGTAAGCAGAACTGTAGTGTTTAGTCTTCAGTATGTAGTATAGTGTAGCAGATGTAAAGACATCTAGCTGTCCCTATCACATAACTAGAAGTGATGAATTGGATATAGTCCTGTTTGCCCTTCCTTTCATTGCTTTTTCTTCTGAACCATCACAGATAATCTTTTATTCTGACCTTAATTTTCTGATGACACTCTATAACTAGGTTTATGAATCTTTGATTCATGGAATCCTTCATCTTTCTAATGTGGCTGGGGGAACCACCATTTTTAAAGGAACCATAAGCTAATAGATCATGCCCAGAAGTGATATGTATCTTTAATTATTATGTGATTAACAATGAAAATTAGTTGGCTCTAATAAAATCTCTTGAGGATATATAATTCCTGAATCCTTTCAAAGTATAACAAATCAATATTGTTTAGCATTTCAGCAGTGCTAAAACATCTGGGCAAGTGTCATCCGCCTTGATATTGATGTGTTGTATATTCCACTGTTTAACAAAATGGAAAGCTCAAAAGTTGTTAAACTGAATGGGAAGCAAACACCTGGGAAAAAAATGGAAGAGACAATAGAGTTCATTATTTCATCATCAGTGCACACATTAATGTTTTCAGAACACTGACAAGTGTGTCAATAGCAAACTACTTTGCACCCTAAATAAGTTCACTAAAATCTTATTCCTAGATTTTGTATTCTAATAATAATAAGGAATATTTTTGTCACCTTTATAATATGTCTTTTTTTATATACTTCTCACATAAGTATCAACAAGTGAATTATATAGCTAAGCTTCATATCCATTAGAGACCTAGCCAGTAAACTGAATTGAAATGATGTGGACAGTTACACAGGTGACAAAAGTAACTACTTAATAATGAGTAAAACTGCTCAAGTGTCCATTAATTGTTTTGTCTCTTCGCAGGATCACAAACACATTACCCATATGTTAACTCCAGGCAGAGACAAATTCACAGGTGTATTTAGAGATGAATCTCATTATCGTGAGTTCAAAAGCTTATAAAAGTATTTAAATCATTATTATCTTTCAGGCACCAGGGCCTTATTCCTTTAGTTACTTATCCTGCATACTTCTCTTCATCTTTATTCATCAGTGTTCATTTTAAATAATGAAGTGCGAACTTTCAAAGTCTAAATTTTTGTATAAATATTTTTCTCTTTTTGCAGTTTTATTTTTTTCTTCAAATGTGGGACAAAGATATTTTGACAGTCCCTTAGACAATCCCCATGTAACACCAAGGATGTCATCTACCTCAGCTTTAGCAAAGCTTTCAGAACTGTCTCCTTCAATATATGAGTTAAGTCATTATGTTCTGGATGAATATAGAGCTGAGCAGATAAATATTTGACTAGTGGTCATCATCTAACTGGAGGCCAGTAACAAGTGGAATAACAGAGGTGTCTGTATTGGAATTGTCCTCTTTAATACCTTATTCAATGACCCAGAGAAGGCAATGGAGTGCACTCTCGTCTGGTTTCTCAGTAACACCAACCTAATGGGATAAGTCAATTCAGATGAGAGCAGGGATCCAGCAAAGGATATGGACAGGCTGCAGGAAGGACAAACATGAAACTTATGATATTCAGTGTGTAGAAAGGCTAAATTATACACCTGGGAATGAAAGTTGCTTGTACTGATACAGCCTGAGGATGTAGGAGGAGCCTTTCTGCTGAAAATAACCTGCAGATTTTGGAAAAAGTGAGCTGAACATGAGTTCTTTCTCTTTCTCTTTCCTAGTAATGGGAGGTTAGGGATCTAGGCTTGTTCAGCCTGCAGAAGAGATATCTTTGGAGGGACCTCATAGCAGCTTGCCAGTAACTACAGGTTGCTTACTAAAAGTAGTAAGGATTAGTAGTAAGGATGTAGTAAGGATTTTCACAATAGTATATCACAAGAGAGAATGAGAGGAAACAGACATTGTTTGGAACAAGACAGCTACAGACTGGAAGGTTTTCTTGGGTCCTTCAGGAAAGACCAGTCTGTAATTGTTGACTTC
>NC_048894.1:127627915-127634005 GCF_011077185.1 Oxyura jamaicensis | reverse complement strand
GAAGTCAACAATTACAGACTGGTCTTTCCTGAAGGACCCAAGAAAACTTGCCATCCTGAACTTGACTGTCAGATAATAAAAGCTCAGTTAGAAGTCCAGAACAACAGATCAGCTTCTGTTTATATAACAAACAAAACAAACAAATACAGCACTGAAAGAAGTGGTATGTCTTACATAAACCCATGTTCTACATATCCTTTTGTCAAACAAGATTAAGGAATGAACACATCCTTTAAGTATCATCTAAAAAGGAAAAAGTTCTTCAAGTTGACATGATAAGGCATACTTCCTCCCACACACTGAGTGTTTAGTGAGAGAGCTCTCATTTTTCCACCTCCTAAGTTTAAAAAAATATATGAAAGATAAAGCTTTCTAAAGAACTTCTGCTGCAGAGAAAATATTTCTGCTGTGGAAGACAGAGCTCACCAGTGACAGAAAGGCAAAAGTGAACTCTTGGAAAATACCAAGGAGACATACAGACACTCATGGCCAAACAGATTTCTCCTATGCAGAGGAAATGCATGGAAGTGGAATACTGAAACAGAGTATCTGCTAACTGAAACACGATGAGGTATATCTATACACAGGGCATAAAAAAGGCAAGTTGCAAACATATTCTATCTGAACACCAAAAAAATGTATTGTCTCAAAGGATATGACATACATTACATGTATTGTTTTTAAGTAGGAATATAGACTCTTGCTTGAAGACCTTGCTGCAGTTTTACAAATCACAAGTATTCAATTTTTCTTTATAAGAAAGGTAGAAATAAATTTTAGATATGTTTATTAAACAACTTGCTAATAAAGAATTTCTGAAAGATTTCTGTAACTTCTTGCTTTTTCAATCTGATACTTCATCTAATGAAAAGGGTCTTTACGTTATATGCAAGACACATTAAATGTGAGTATTCCTCTGATAATAAATGAGAAGTCTCTTCTGCTTCAGAAAAGTAGGTATGAATAATAATAATAATAATAATAATAATAATAATAATAATAATAAAATACATTCATGGAGAAGATTAGAAGATCAGAACAATGATATCAGCCTAGTAAGCTAGTCAGTGAAAGCACAACATATGGAATTGGTACTGGTCTAGGCAATGATAACAATTCTTGCATCATCCTTTGTAAAAAACTGGAAAATTCTCTCCGGGACACCTTGCAAACAAAAGCAAATAACTGCCTAAAGACAGACAGGATTTATTTTGGGATACCAGGCAAAAGAACTTGGGGATCATGTAGAACTTGATTTGAAGTGTTCTAAGTGGATTGTCAGAGAACGCAAGAGTGCTCTCCTATAGGAAGAGAGAATCTACAGATTATAGGAAGCCAGGAGGAAAACAGTATAAGGCCATAGGTGCTGTCTACGTTTATATGTGTGCTGTTTTCCGTCTGTATTGATCTGTGTGGCCAGCAGCATATCTATGTATATACATTGTATGTATGTGGGCTTGTGGTCCTGTAGTGAATTTCTACTCATCCTTACTGCTGACTCAGTCTGAGGACATCACTGAAGCAGTTTCAATTCTATTGAGAAAATCAGATACAGTATGCCCCAAAGTTATTTTGCCTAACAAAACAAACAAAGAAAAAACAACAAAAGAAAAAACACAAGGGAATTGGAAAAATACTCAAATTTGTTAGTTAGAAAAGATGTCTTCATACTTCAAGGGATTCTTAACTGTTGAAATACATCTGTGGAGGGGAAATTCAAATCTCTGTAAAAGAAAATTATCACTTTTCAACAGATGTATAACAGACCAAAACAACACACAGCCGAGAGATATCAGCTATGATCTGCTCTACGCCTTTGTAAGGAAAAACAAAGATTGTGAGATACTAGAGCAAGGTGATTTCCATCCTGTTCTGTTTCATCTTTTTTTCAAGGACTCTGCAATTAGTAAATAAAAGGGAAAGAAATATAACCCAAATGCACAAGGAGTGTCAATTTCAAAAATCACAGTACTAAGGGATTACATGTGTCATTGGGGCAATTTTGTTGCTCTCCTGCCAGTAGGTAAAAGAAGTGTTAAAGAAGAATTGTTAAAGAGAAAGGAAAACTTTAGAAATATAGGGTCCATTTTCATCCCGGTTACTAACTTAGCTGAAACTGGGTCAGAGCTCCATCATTCTGCTCTTCCCTCTAAAGCACGCTGTCCCAAAAGAGTATATTGAAAAGTCCATCATCAGGCATAGTGTTAGAGAGGTATGGACATTTCTGATATCATTCATCACATTCATCCATTTTGTCTGCAATACATAATAGCTGTGACATTTATGATGAAAGGTTTTAAATGGGTAGAAGAGCAACAATGAAAAAAAAAAAAAAAGTGAAGAGAAAGACTATATAAAAGCTAGGAATTATGGCTTCAGTCTTGATGAGGAGACAGAAAAGCAAAAATATTTGTATTCATATATTGACCTTGACTGATATCTGTCAGGTCTATTGTGGAGCAAGTGCAGTTTGTAGCATGCTTTACAGTCCTGATTCCCTCAGGAATCCAAATTATTTGCTTTGTTTTCTCCTTACAGAAGGGCAAGGGCATGTAATTTTGTCCTTAGAGGTAGATGGGACCCTGCTGAGAAATGTATATGGACATAGACCTGCTACTATACTTGTATTAATGCTGTGACCCATAGCTTGGCAATGACCTCTCAGTCCCATTGTATAGATGTGACTGTTTTCTCCCCACAGACATGTTGGGAACATTTGTTCTGTATACAGAACCATAGAGCCCTTGCTTCTCCATTTTTAACAAAGGTATGGAAAAGGAATTAAAAAAAAAAAAAAAAAAAAAAAAACTCAGAATTCAACTTTCCTGCTTTAAGACAAGACTCATTTGACTGGCTATATCACAAGATATGAATCCTTATGAATCTGAATCAGCCTTTAAGATGGAGGTAATAATAATCCACAAGTTATATACCATTCAGATTCTTCTCACACACAACAATGTATCTTGAATTGGGATACATATGGGATATTACATATAAATTTTATAGCAGAATTGAATGTACAAAATATTTGAGAGTTCTTGCATCACATTTTTAAAGGATTATTTACTAGTGCTCTCCTCAGTCACCACAAATAATACCATACCAAAAACTGATCAGAGAAAAGAACACTACCTAGTAAAGTGGCAGGATATTGAAAGGAAGCACAGAGCATGACAATAAACTCTCACTTATAAAATAGCCAGTTAACTGATATGGTATTTCAACTATATTATTGTTTCTTCTAGTCTAATCTATCTGATGAATAACAATGGACAACAAAGTCTTCAGGGCTACTTAAGTATTTTGGATGACCATAATATAAAGCAGACTTGCCCAAAAAAAGCAAAACAGTGTGTGTTTCCCTTTTTCTGAAGAGATGTAATCACTTCTTATAAATACAATAACACATAGGAGAAATTTAAAATAAATGACCGCTATCAGTTCTAAACAAAAACATAAATAGTTCATACTGTTGAAAGTGTTGACAGTCACAGCACATGGTTCAGTTACATCATTTGATTTCTGCAAATATGTATCAGGAGCCCATCCAGAAGAAAAGAGCATTTTTCCAGATGCTTCTTGTGAGTAGCTTTGGATCATGTATTGTAACACTGTAGAAATGTTCCAGGCACATTTAAACAAAAAAAAATAAAATAAAAATAATAAAAAAAAAAGATGAATTATTTTACCAGCTGTAAATGTAGGTTTTGAAGTGACATTGATACCAGCTGAAAGTTAATACTAAAGAATTCACACTTTTCACAATTGATGTGCTATACAGAAAGTGAAATTCAGAGACATTATGATCTAGATTATACTGACTATACATTGTATGTAGACAAGATCCAGCTCAGGCCATGGAGATGTATGTGCACACTGGTAAATGTTTTTTTCTTGTTTCTTCAGAAAAGCTGATAACCTTGGTTGGTGAAGTATATGCTCACTACATGTACTGTCCATCAATTTAATAATCAAAATCTCTGTGCATTTTATTAATTAAAATTATATTTCCCTAATTTCCTAATTTCTGTTGGCATTGTTACATAAGTAAAGTATTAGGTGCTTTTAATCATGTTTAGGAGATATATTCCATCTATCCTGTTGTGAGGCTGCAGCAGTGGATATTTTCAATTTTATGAAATAAAATGAAATGACTACCTTGCAGTGAAGCCTCCATGCCTTAACCAATGCATCCTGGGTAGCAGCAGTGCATACTATAACCCATTATTTAAACACTCTGCCACTATCTTATTGAAAAATGATGTGGATCCTGGGAGGGCTAGATTGTCAAAAACCATACACAACACTATTTACAATTTCAGTGACACATCACTAGTGCATTAATTACAGTACAGGCATTACCAAGTCATTTCACAGAAGGTAAGGTATCTATCTATACAAGCTGCATTTTCTAAGATTTTTCCAGCTTAATCTTTTAAATTACACTTTCATTTTACTTATTGTGATATAAATTCTAATATAAGTAAAGTGCTAGTTATGGAACTGCATACTCTATGATAAGAGTTTACAGTCTTTAAACAGTAAACTTGAACACCTACATTTTAAAAAAATGTTTGAATTTAAATAGAGAAAAATGTTCCATTCCCACAGTTTTCTATGCTTCAAAAGTAAACAGAGTCTACACACTTAAGTCTACTCATTTTACTCAATATAAACATGAGACATACAGTGGGATGTCTTTATAATAAAGCTAAGTATAAGTTCATAAAAATCATGTGGTATTTTTATAGTGAACTAATTAGGGAGAAAGTGGTGTTTGTACTTAATGCTTTCTCCCCACCATTAATAAATCTACTTTTGTCTAATTACCATGGTTTCTACTGTTTAAAATAAAATGAGAATTTATTTAGGTTTCACACAGAGTATCATTTTCAAAATACTTTGCATGTTGCTTTTGATAGTTTTGTTATGAGATCTTTTGTCATTCCTATTTTGTGGCTGAGCTGTATTAAATCTTTGACGTACCTTCTTTTCAAATTCTGTGAAATCAGATTTATGAGCAACAAAGGCGTCATGCCAGTGAGTTTCTCCAGCTGTAGGCACATTCTGATTGTCCACTGAAGGCTGCCTGTGCTCTTGAACAATTATCTTTCAGTCTTCCAGCTGTGTATTTAAATCAACAGAAAAGACAGAGATAAGAAAAAGTAATGATCTAAATATGCTACAAAGAAGTTAACCTTTCTGTCATTCTATACCGTTCCTTACTGTTTAATACATACTTACATCTACCAAGCTATCTTATTGTTCCATTAACTTACACGTATATGCACCATAAAAGTCTTTTTTTAGTGAGCTTTTTAATAAATCTTTAATAAGCATATATAACAAAATCTAAGCTTGTAAGACTTATTATCTCATCCTTTAGCAGTATTCCTACCTATAGCATATCAAAAAAGTGTTGCCAAAAGATGTTTGTCTAACTACTAGATTTTGATTTTCCATCACTGAAAGACAAACTTTATAGCATATATTTTCTTAACAATAAATAAAACTGGAACTTCTCTGAGAATATTTTTCATTTTAGAATTTCCAGCTTATATGTCTTTATATTTGTTTCAAAACCCTTTCTACTGTACAACAAAAGAAACTATTATATGTGGCAATCTCCAGTCTGCAAAGGTCATTTATTATGAAGCTTACTGTATACACCTAATTTTATATTGCATAATAAATCTTCAGCTACCCCTAGATGTGACAACTCTGAAGGTTCAATCAGAGGTTGGATGTATCAATGTTTAATGCATCTCTTAATAAAAAATTAGCACATGCCTTCAATGAAAATAAATGTTCTTGGTTTATGTGGTCTGCTTCACAGGACTATTAAAATGATTTTTATTACAGTGTTAGTATTCATATAGGCATAATAACAAAGTTAACTATTAGGTTTAACAAAGCAAAATAGGCACTGAAACATGTCTGCCTTCACAAGGAAAATGTCCTCAGTCAAACACTGGCAAGCTATGAAGTACAATGAAATCCATTACAAAGAAGAAAGAAATGTTTATTCACATAAGACAGTCACCCATTGTAATGTAGCTCTGGAAAAAAAAAAAAAAAAAAAAAAAA
>NC_048894.1:127583630-127627815 GCF_011077185.1 Oxyura jamaicensis | reverse complement strand
AAAAAAAAAAAAAAAAAAAAAAAAAAGATATGGTCATCATATTTTAAAAAAGACAGTGATGAAAAAAGAACAATTATATTCCTTAAATGTATTTGGCAAGTTACTAAACTAGCTGAATACACCAGTGTGCAACAGATTCTGTTGTAAGGGTTTCTGATTTAATAGACAACACTTTATTTTCAAATTAAATTATTATTTTTTTTTTTTTAATCAAACACCTATTTTGGACTTCTTTTAATGGAATCTTTATTTTTCTGTAAGTCAGTAATGTATTCAACAAATATTGTTTGAGAAGGGATTTAAAACCAAACATTTTTTTAAAAAGTTAGCTGCTTCAATTTTGCTTGAAAATACTTTTCCTGTCATTTGGATACTTAAAATAGATTGATGTTAAGTATTCTAATTGAATATATTATGCAAATGAATGTTCTTTTTTACTTAAATGCAAGATAGCATTTGATTAAAAGAGATTATTTACATTGAGCCATTTTAGACAATAAAATTTCTCATGGTTTCATTTGTGCTGCAGTGAATTTACCATAAATTCCACCAGTATGACAGATTCAATCAGTCCAAACAACAGGTCATATTTGCAGCACCAAGTATTTCAAGAATCACCAAAGATATTAAAAGTGACAAAGAATATATAAAGCAAAAAAAAAAAGTATATTCTTGTTGTAAAATAAAATTTCAGAGACAAAAAAGCCTACAGTCCATACATGTTGTATGCAAATGGGTTCTAGCAAACACATTATGGTTATCATTACCAAACACACTTCTGAACATAATCTTTAAACAGTATTATATTTTGTGGATTAAAAGGTACTTTTTTGAACTCTGTTCACATTGTCAAAAATGAAATAAGAATGAAGTCTTCAATTTCATTTTCCCATGAAGAGAGATTATTCTCAATGGACTTGTCTAACAAAAGCTAATTTTACAGTTTTGATTATTTTTCTCTAAGATATTTGAGCATGCTAAAAAATACAACTGAGCAAAAAGGAGATTGTGGGTACCGTGACCATTTCTAAAAAAAGAATTAAATGTCTGGAAAATAGCATGTCAATTAGCAACATTTTGCTAACTGGCTTTACTAGAAAACTTATATTAACTTGTTCTAAAGGCATTTAAAATACCTTTGTAAAATCTAAAACATAAATACTGAGGCCAATAGAAGTTAAAAGACCATTCTTGATAAAAAGCTATAAGACATATATAGTTTTAAACTTAGCTGAAACATAAATATTGGTTTATCTAAATTTATACATGTTAAATAAAGGACATTTTAAAAAGCATAAGCATACTTAAAAAAATAAAATGTCATTTGTTGATGGCTCGGTATTGTTCCCTTTGCTTAAAATAAAGATATTTGAATACAATAAAAACAATAAAAAGAGAAAGGCTGAATTCAATCCAAAGTTTATTTTATTATAATACAACTCGTGAAATACCATTCATTACCTACTTTATCCCTTTGATTCCATTGAGTTGGAGAATATAGCAAGGCCCATCTTGTCACTAACCTGTGATGGCAATTGGCCAGCAAGGTGCTGCTACAAGGAACCTGTAACAACACACTTAGGTGTACATGAATCTGGTGGACTTGTGGACTTCTCTTGTCTCAGCCCAAAAGAATCAAGGCTTCTGCAGCTTCATGTTCCCAGGTCCAGATAACAGCAATATAGAGTATGTATTCCTGATAGGTGCATGCACATGCAAAATACAAACAGTAGAAAAATGGCCAACTACTCATTTCACAGAGGAAACATCCAATACCACTACAGTACCCAGCCTTGGGCACTTAGTTTAAGTGTAATTCCCAACACCCTGCTCAATCTACTTTTTGGCACCCAGGCCCATGGGTCCTTCACACCATAGTCTCTCTCTCTAGCATCTGGCCCTAATACTTCTTATCCTACTCATTCAGCTTGGAGGTTGCTACTATTCACATGTTACTATTCGCTCAGGTTAGAGAACATGCCCGCATACAAGGTAGCTAGAAATAGGATTTAATACAAACACAGGTAATGTTCAGGTGAAAAAAAGCAGGGCTCAGTCAGATACATCCTATTATAAGTTTTATACAATACCAAAATTCTCTCTCTTTTCCCTGACATCACACAATAAGTTTTACACCTCTTTATCTTATGGCAGTGCAGAGAGATGATCTTTGTTGAGTCATCTTGGTAGATGTTGCATCAGCAACAATGGGCTAATTGTTCTCCTCTGATGGTAGAGAGATCATCTAGTTCAGTGTATTCCACTAGGTTAAAAAAGGTTTTTCTACCTATCATATTGCTCCTCTGATCCTCACGAGGACACGTTGTTTAATTTGCTAGCTTTCGGTAAGATAACCTAGCATCTACCCTCCTGTCAAAGAGAGGTGTATTCTGAGTTTTCACGGTGTTAAGTATTCTAATTGAATATATTATGCAAATGAATGTTCTTTTTTACTTAAATGCAAGATAGCATTTGATTAAAAGAGAGATTTGTATTTCATGAATTGAGATTTGTATTTCATGTTTGATTTTGAAACTAGAGGAGAGATTGAAAGTGTGACCACAAATGACTAATTTTCTTAGGAAATGAATCACAGAATCAGAGAATCACAAAATAGTCTAGGTTGGAAGAGACCTCCAAGATCACCAAGTCCAACCTCTGACCTAACGCTAACAAATCCTTCACTAAACCATATCCCTAAGCTCTACATCTAAATGTCTTTTAAAGACCTCCAGGGATGGTGACTCAACCACTTCCCTGAGCAGCCTATTCCAGTGACTAAAAACCCGTTCAGTAAAGAAGTTCTTCCTAATATCCAACCCAAACCTCCCCTGGTGCAACTTTAGCCCATTCCCCCTCGTCCTATGACCAGGCACGTGGGAGAATAGACCAACCGCCACCTCGCTACAGCCTCCTTTCAGGTACCTGTAGAGTGCAATAAGGTCACCCCTGAGCCTCCTCTTCTCCAAGCTAAATAGTCCCAGCTCCCTCAGCCATTCCTTGTAAGACTTGTTCTCCAGACCCTTCACCAGCTTCGTAGCCCTTCTTTGGACTCGCTCGAGCACCTCCATGTCCTTCTTGTAGCGAGGGGCCCAAAACTGAACACAGTACTCAAGGTGCGGCCTCACCAGAGCTGAGTACAGGGGGACAATCACTTCCCTGGACCTGCTGGCCACACTGTTTCTTATACAAGCCAGGATGCTGCTGGCCTTCTTGGCCACCTGAGCACAATGCTGGCTCATATTCAGCCGACTATCAACCAGTACTCCCAGGTCCTTCTCTGCCAGGCAGCTTTCTAACCACACATCTCCCAGCCTGTAGCTCTGTTTGGGGTTGTTGTGCCCCAGGTGCAGGACCCGGCACTTGGCTTTGTTGAACTTCATACCGTTGGCCTCGGCCCATCGGTCCAGCCTATCCAGGTGTCCCTGCAGAGCCTTCCTACCCTTGAGCAGATCTACATACGCACCTAACTTGGTGTCATCTGCAAACTTACTGAGGGTGCACTCGATCCCCTTGTCCAGATCATCGATGAAGATGTTAAAGAGGACTGGCCCCAGTACCAAGCCCTGGGGGACTCCACTAGTGACCGGCCTCCAACTGGATTTGACTCCATTCACCACAACTCTCCGGGCCCGGCCATCCAGCCAGCTCTTAACCCAATGAAGTGTGTGCCAGTCCAAGCCATGAGCAGCCAGTTTCCTGAGGAGAATGCTGTGGGGAACAGTGTCAAAAGCCTTACTGAAGTCAAGGTAGACCATGTCCACAGCCTTTCCCTCATCCACTAAGCATGTCACCTTGTCATAGAAGGAGATCAGGTTTGTCAAGTAGGACCTGCCCTTCATAAACCCATGCTGACTGGGCCTGAACAAAATTTCAGTGATCTTCCTTCTCTTCTCTCCTTACTACTCCACTGTCTTCCTTATCTTTCATTAACTAGTTTCTTTCCTTGGTTGTTAGCAAATCTAAGACTGTTATTTTCTCTCTAGTGAATAAAATTTCTTTCAACCTTATATTACTTACTGATCATTCCTGCTGTTGGCGTTTTCTATGTTTTGTCTCATTCTCCCCCAGTTTGTCACTTCAGCCATACAAATATATTACAAACTGGATTCTTCACCTATAGTCTCATGGAACACAAACCTAGAGTTGTT
This sequence comes from Oxyura jamaicensis, assembly GCF_011077185.1. Classification (NCBI taxonomy): domain Eukaryota; kingdom Metazoa; phylum Chordata; class Aves; order Anseriformes; family Anatidae; genus Oxyura; species Oxyura jamaicensis. The sequence continues at coordinate 127,623,664 of NC_048894.1, read as the reverse complement.
GCCTGAATTCTTTTATGCAGTTCCATCTTTGATTTTTGTCAAACTTAAACCTTGAAAATACACTTAAACTAGTCAAAGTGCCATTTTAGAAACAACATTTCATCCCATCATTCTTAATTTGTTTGCTGAGCTAGGAAACAGGTTCTGTTTTTCTTCTTTCATTTTCCCGTAGTGAAAACAGATCATGGCCTGTTGCTACCTAATGCTGGTGATGTAAAAGGCAAAACAACCTTGTCAAGACTTTTATTATCGAATTGCTAAACACCTGGAAGACTTCTATGGAAATATATTTCAAAACAGATGATTCAGAATACATATATATATATACATATATATATATATATATAAAACATGGAGTGTCTTGCACACTGAAAAGATTTGAATCTTCCTGTACTGAATGCCCCAAATAATTCAGTATTTCCAGCAATAATTTCATCAGTACAGGCAAAAAAGAAAATGCATTTTGAAGACATTTAAGGTCCTTTGTTTCTGATATGTATCTTCAGTAGACTTTCCTGGGTTAAATTGATAAATGGACAGAGATATCCACCTATTTCAGTGAACAGCTTACTTTTTCATGATTTCTATTGCAAAAATACAAATGATACTTGCAATACCATCAATCACACTTTATCCTTTAAAATATATTTTTAATAAATCTGGGCAAAAATTATTTTCATGGCTTTTAGAATGTAATATTATAACTCCATTTTGTAATTTTTTTTGAACAGTGATATATATTAGTTCCAAATCAAACTCATATGCAGATTGCTGTAAATGTAACGTGAAGAAATGAATTCAACAGATAGCATGATTAGATTTTGTCAGCTAGCTAAAATAATGCAAAAAGATTTGTGTGTTTGCATTTCTGTTTCTGTTTTTGTTTTAATAAAACAGTCTGTATTGTCTATTAATAAGTATAAAAAAAATAAAAAAGTACAATCATAGAATCACAGAATCATAAAATGTTTTGGGTTGGAAGGGACCTAAAAGATCATCTAATTCCAACCCCCCTGCCATGGGCAGGGATACCTCCCACTAGACCAGGTTGCTCAAAGTCCTATCCAGCCTGGCCTTAAACACTTCAAGGGGTGGGGCATCCACAGCTTCTCTGGCTGCTTGTTCAAGTGCCTAACATTCCACCCTCATAGTGCAGAATTTCTTCCTTATATCCAATCCAATATTTCTTCCTTATATCCAATCCAATATCCTTGTCCTATCACTACAGTCTCTGACAGAGTCCCTCCACAGCCTTTCTGTATCCCCCCTTTAGGTACTAGGAAGCCACTTTAAAGTCTCTCCAGAGCCTTCTCTTCTCCAAGCTGGACAACTCTCTTATCCTGTCGCCGTAGGAAAGGTGCTCCAGCTCATTGATCAACTTTGTGGCCCTCTGTAGTGCTTTTACTTAGATGAACAGCTGAGCTCCAACATAACCTCCCTCTCACTCCCTCTCTTCAAAGGGAAAGGGGAAGAATATGATGTAAAGGGCTCAGGAGTTGAGACAAGGACTAGGAGATCACCCAGCAATTATCATCACAGGCAAAACAGACTCAGCTTAGGGAGATTAATGTAATTTATTGCCTATTACTAACAGTCTAGAGAAGTGAGATACTAAAAGCAAACTAAAACTTCTCAAGTATGATGGATAGTGGCTTAACAATTTTATCTGCCTGTTCCTTCTGGACCCACAGACATATCTCATCAGATTCCATGGACTTGTACATTTTCAGGTTCCTTATGTGCTCTTGTACCTCATCTCCTACAGTGGGTGGTACTTCATTTTCACAGTCCCTGCCTTTGCCTTCTGGGACTTGGGTGACACCCCCTCTATGCCTCCCTTGCTTGTCATTCCTAAAATTCTATATCCTTCCATTCAGACACTCCAGTCCTGGGAGCCATCCCACCATGTCTCCATAATACTGATGAAGTCATAGCCCTGCAGGTGTGTGTAAATCTCTAACTCCTCTTATTTATTCCCCATGCTACATGCCTTAACGTAGAGACATTTGAGTTGTGCCCCCAAAGAAGCTGACTTACTGGAGTGGCTGGGATTCCTTTGTGCTGCTCTTCAGGTGTTCTCCCATTGACCTTCTCCAGGCTCTGGACATCTATCACTAACACCGGTCTCAAACTGAGAAGACTAGGATGGATTTGTGGACTCATGGTTAAGTGAGAAGGGGCATGATTTAATTGCAATGAGCAACTCAGGTTGTGAAGGACCATGAAGATAATGCAGGCCCAGGGCTGATAACCTTGAATGATGTTACAACTAGAATATGCAGAACTATGTGTAGGAGGAGAGATGACATCACTCCACATGAACAACACCATTGTACCACTTGGATTAGTGCTAGAGACGCATGGACCAATCATAGCTAGACCAATCATCAGTTGTTGTCAGTGCGTGCTGTAATTAGTAGCCTATATATTCTTTGTTAGAACTGACAATAAAGGAGAAAGATTACACTCACATTGAGGTTGCTTCATTACTCTGGGTCCGTCTCCCACTCCGGCAAACATGCGCATGGATTGAAGTTCTTTTCCCTCAGCAATTGTAATTTAGAGCCCTCTTCACCTGCTTGGCAAGCCTATGATCAAAGATGCTCTTCTCCTCTGACAGGTGGACCCCATCAGCCCCCAGGAGACCAGGTTTCTCAAAGCAAATCCCATGGTCTAACTGGATAAACCTCTGTCTGTGGCACCAATCATAGTGCTCAAAGCTACCCTGATCTCTATTATAGATCTTAGAATTAAATACTATGATTTTCTTTCAGGATTTTTGTGATTGTTGTTGGAAACAGATAGTTCATAAATATAGTATTACCGAGATATTAAGATTTCTTAACATCTGAGTGCAAATCAGTACAAATCTTTACTTGTTTCAGATGAGGGATTAGAAAGTTAGTACATTGGTAGATATCAGAACCAACATATATTCTTCTTTTCCTATGTGTTCAAAAGGTGTCTGTGCAGCATATAAAATGGCCTAATGATGCTGTCCTAACTGATGCCCACCAGATGATCTTGGAGGTCTTTTCCAGCCGTAATGATTCTATGATTTTGGTGTAAGAAGTGAAGGTAGAGGAAAGAGAAAAACAAGAGACACCCTTCTTGAGGACGTCAGCAGCATCTGCTAGGAGAACCTTGGCAATTCTAAAAGCTACTGAAAGCTTTTGGATTGGGAACCATCCTGGAGGAAAGAAGCTTCTCTGCAAGAAACAGTAGGCAGGGTTTCACATGCATTTCACATCTCCTTCATCTAAATAATTAACTTGTTTTAGTTAATTAGTTTGTGAATTTTGAGTTTTAAAAAAATATATAAAAATAAAAAACAACTCTGATTATTATAGTACTTACAATACCTTTTGTGTGTTTATTTTTAAGGAAAAGTGGAGCACTTTCGCTTCAAGACTGTTTGTACTGAGTCACATGCCATCTCCTAGTTCCAAATAACTGCTATAGCCACTACAATATATGCACAGGATGTGGAGACACCATTAGTTCCTTTATTTATTTATTTATTTATTATTTTGTGGATATTAGCCCTTTATTTTTCCAGTCTTAAAAATAAATAAAATTTTAAAAGCCCATAGGAAAAAAAATAATAATAATAATAATTAGTTTTCTTTCCTGATATGGTGGGTTGATCTTGGACAGAATCAAAGATCCACACAAATCCAAGTACCACACAACTACCTGGCCCCCAAGCAAGACAGGGAAGTGCAGAAAGAGCAAAAGTGAGAAAAATCATGGGTTGAGAGAAGTGCTGTTTAATAAGTGAAAGAAAAAAAAAAAAAAAGATGAAGAAGAAGAAGAAGAAAAAAAAAAAAGTCAGTCACTACCACCTCCCACAAGTATGGCAATGCCCAGCCAGTTTCCAAACAATAGGTACCTCCCATAAATATCCAATAAAGAGAGTATTAAAGAAAATGCATAAATAGTTTCCTTTGTCACATTTCCCAGTGAAGATTTTTTTTCTGTGTCACACTTCCTAATATTCTTACCTAAACAACAGAAACATTTGGGAACAGATAACAGGTGTAATGATAACAGGTGGTCCTGGTTCAGCCATCATCCATCGTATTAAACATGTAGACTTAATATTATGAGCTTATGTCCATACAAACACCTGAACAATTCCCAGTAATCCCTTGGATGTGCACAGATAGCATTAGAATCCTTACTAGAAGTCCCTGCTACTATTTATAAATATAGGTGCAGCCCCTTATTCTGGGTGAATACAAAAATCCCAAAAGTAGGTGTGATTCCTAATATAATTAATCTCTAATCCATTTTGAAGTTATTCATAAGTGAATGTGATAAATAGAAAGACGAGAGAACTAAACATGGTAATTAAAATACAACAACATGAATGTGCAAGCTGTAAAACTTGATGGTCAAGCACTATGAAAAGGTCTGGATTCTTCTCAGGAAGACAAGAAAGCGAGGGTAGGGTCATCAGCTTTCTTCCAGTAAAGCAAAATATAGCAATCACCAATATATGAATTTATCTATGAATTACCATACAGTAGACTAAGAGGAAAAAGTTTAAGAAAAAAGAGATCCAAGAAGAATATGGCATTCTTCAGAATTATAATGGGAAAAAAGTATAGGAACAGGCAGTGAACAAGGCCACAAATACACTGCTTTTTCACTGATATCACTGGAAAAAAAAAAAAAAAAAAAAAAAAAAAAAAATATTTAAAATATATGACAAAAACTGACATAGTAAATTACAAGTGGCAGAAATGTTAAAAAAAAAAAAGAAAAAAAAAAAAAAGAAAAAGAAAGTTAAAGGAAAAGTTTTGAATTTCATGAGACAAAATGAGAATAACAAGTGGTATGGTCCAAATGATATGCCAGGAAAAACATCTCGCTACTTTAGTTTGAAACTTTTGCTCAGTCAGATTATGGTAGTAAAGCAGCAAAGAAAAGATATGACATAGTCATGAGTATTTGCAGAGATTTCCCAGGTAACTGGGAAATGAAGTTAAGGAAGTAAATAACTAAATAATTAAGGATAACTTAATGTTGTGAGTGGGTGGATAAGAGTTTGTAATGTTATGAAAAAAAAAAAAAAAAAAAAAAAAAAAGACAGTGAGGTGAATGAACCACTTCAAATCAATGAAAAAGGGAAAGAAAATAGCATGACCATCCTAAATATAAAGAATCCATACAGTAAGACCTCCTACAGAAACAGATCTAAGTGGTAGATAGAGAAGACTCTATCTACTATCTGGTTCTAAAAACAGAACCAGATAGTTAGAAATGGAAATGAGAAATATGAGAGAGAAAAGTAGTCAGAGGCCTGGCCAAATGTTGACAGAGGAAGGATAAAGGGAGGCAGAAGGGCTATGAGGGGAAGGGCAAAAGATCTGAGAGAAAAGAAGTAAAATGTAAATTAACTGGATGGAGAATACAGGTAAAACACTGAGAAGGCAAAGCTTTAAAAAAGGCAAGCTTTAAAACTCATAAGAAGTTTATCAAAAAAGAAAAAAAAAAAAAGAAAAAAAAAGTAAATAAGTCAACAAAAAATCATGGAAATCACATAGGAGAATAACAAGTTACATGTTAATATACACATCAATAAGAAGGATAAAGCATAGAGTTGGTTCGGTCAGTTGGTGATATTCAAAGCACCTGAACAGCAGCTGGGCACCACATGTTGGGGCTGCCTCCATCATCTAACTGTAGTGAAGTAAAGGACCTATATCAATTTACTGTAATGTCTTTTGTGTTCTGTATATGACTAGTAAATATCAAAGGCTTGTGGACAGCATTTGAATGAAAAGTGATGCATGTGTAGACAATATAGTCATCTTCAATATAGACTGGGAAAACCTCAGGGAATATTTTAATAAGGTGATCACTGAATTACAAAGGGCACGTTTAACCAAAATCCTTAAATGAGTGGTATGCCATAACGTAACTGAATACAATAAATGTGTCAAGATGGAAAACTCATATTAAAGAATCATCATCATTTTAAAAGCTGAAAATATATCTTTTCTTTTTTTTTCTTTTTTCTTTCTTTCTTTTTTTTTTAAAAGATTTACATTTGGAGATGACTAATATTTTGGAGATGATTTGTCAAAAGTTATAATAAGTCATAACAGTTTCAAAGATTAATATTGTATATGTGTTAATCACACATGAAGCAAAATTATATATTTATTTGAATAAACAATTTTTACTCGATCATTTTTCAAATAATTCAAGAGCATACAAACCAACAGAACATTTTTAAATAACTTACTAATTTAAAAACCTGCTGCAAAACACAAAAGTAAACTCCTTTTCTAAGTAGTCTCAGTCAATAGTAGAACTAATTGAAAACCTATAAATTTAGTACAGTGCAGCATGTAGTCTCTATCTTATTCTGCCTATACATCAATAGGTCATTCTCAGTTAATTAAGTGAAGGCATAATCAGCTTAATTTATGTAGTTCAAGGCAGTTAATGATATCTTAGTACAGTACGTGAACATTTGGCCTGCCCATAAAACTAGCTGGATATACCCAATTCATTCTGTAGCTCTTCAACTTCAGCTCTCCATTTCTTATCTCAGATTTCATTTTACACAGCTCAGTCTGGAGCTGGTGAGTCCAATTTCTTAAGGCTAGAGCTGAAACAAAGACAGAACAAATTAGCAGGTTAACAAAGCAATATTAGCAGGTTAACAAAGCAACAACCTGATCAGTTGTTGTCAGTGACAGATCAATCATAAAAGGTGATAATGGTGAATGGACTATTTGTATCAATTAAGTATGCAATATATTTATTTAAATGGTATGATAATAGCAAACAAAATGAATAATAATTGTCAAAGAGGTAGGACTGAAAAAGCATGTTATTTTTTTTCCATAAATTATATCGTGAAAAATGACAACAAACGCGAGAAATTTACAGAACACACAATATATGGTGAGGTATTTCAGTAAGATCATCCTTTTTCTGTTGCAGAGAAACTGTTTTATTCTGCTGTCTCTGTAGCTCATCTTCTCTTTTCTGAAGCTGCAAGTTTACACACAAAGACAAACCACAATGTCAACCAATTGGACCTCACTTAAGGAACCAAAGAGATCGATTTGTAAAGCAAAGGATGAACAGGACCCCATTTCTGAAGTACGTTGCTCAAACTGCTCTTTCATTAAAAGATGCTCTCTGTTATTGATTTTGGCTTAAGTAATGAGAAAGCTTATCCAAAAATCTTTAGCATTTGGGCTCAAGTTAAGGAAATCAATAGAGTCATTTCCCATTTGAACTGCATATGTGAGTTTTATGTACGAGAGACAAGACAAAGCCCAAATCAGATAAATCGATAACATTGTCAATACAACATGAAGCTGACAAATGGCATTTTTAAGCAATTAAAGAGAGCTGTAAACATACAGAAGCTAATCAATTACAGTGTTCTGCTATTAACAGTTTTTAATTTATAGAAACATTATTAGGAATCCAAGGGAATGTAGATAACAAAACGTTTCTTGGTACTGTTTAGGGATTATGACAGTAAAGCTTTTCTTGTCTCTGTATGTAAGCATCTTCCAGTGCTTGTGGGATGAAAAGGAAATATTTAATTCATCATTGAATTCCTATACTATCATGTCTACATGTATAATAAACATAGTGGTCAGAGTCCCTGACTGCATGTTTTCACTCAATTTAGTGTACAAGGACAGCTGAAGTATGCAAGTAGCCAATAGCACTAGGCATAGAATCATAGAAATGTTGATTACAAGCCATCTAGCTTTAACATCTTACTCAAAGTAAGACCACAACCAGTACTAGATCAGATCAACTGTGGCATTGTCTAAAAAGTCAAAAACAAAACAAAACAAACAAACAACAACAACAACAAAAACTAGGATGAAGATTCCAACACCCAGCTTCATAAATTGTTCCACTGTTGCACAAACCTCCTTGTGAACCCTACTTGGACATCTATTTAATGTCTGCAATGGAGCTGCATCTTGTGGCTTTTGCCTTTTATCATAACAAATGCCACCACTAAGAGTTAGCTTCATCATCCTTGTAGTTTCTCTTCAGATTTCACAGGCCTCTTTCACAGGTCTCTTTAGCCTTCCTTTACCCAGGCTAAGTACACCCCTTAGTCAAACCCTCTCTCACAGTTTCTCATTGAAGATCATGTGCTCCAGGCCTCTAACAATGTTAGACTCTTGATAGCCCTCTTTTGGATCCTTTGCAGTTTTTCAATATCTTTCTTGAACTATTAGGCTGCAGTGCAAAGTATAAAGGAGTAATAAATTTTTTCTTTAGATATATTCTCCATGCTCTTTCCATTGTAGCCCAGTTTGCCTTATTGGTGATGACAGCACACTGTTCATATTCAGCTTAAAATCCACCACAGCCTCTGCTTTCAGCAGAGCTGCTGCAATCTGTTCCTAGATTATATCAATGAACTAGGTTATTCTGTCTAAAGTGCACTACTTCAAAGTTTTCCTTTTAAAATTCTTCAGGTTTCTGTAGGCCCAGTCCCCATATTTCTCAAAGCTTTTCTGTCCAGCATGTCACTCATCCTTCTCTTTCCAACATAGCCTCATGAAAATATTGTGTGGATTCATTCTATGTCATCATCCTGACCACTGATGAAAATGACTGTGTAAGAAAAACTATGATATTGACTGGTTGCCATTTGGAAGATGAGATATTAATTACTATACTTTGAGTCCAAAGACCCTTTCAGTTTTCAGTCCATCTAACATTCCATTAATCCATTGCATCCATTTCAGTTTGCAATTAAAAATGCAGTGGAAAAGGATGCCAAAAGCCTTCTTAACATTGAGGTATATTCGATACTCAGCTCTTCCTGGTCCACATAACAAAACAAAATTCCAACACAGAATGCAATCATATTAGTCAAACATGATTTATCTGCCCATGATGAAGGTTCAGGTCCAACAGGTGCATGTGCTTAACTTAACATGTGCAACACATACTTCTAACAAAATATACTTCTGACAATAAAAACACACTTATTGTAGTTGAGGATAACTTAATACATATTGAGGCTTATCAGTGGTAAGGCAGCATTTAAAGAAATTAGAATGCTTGAAATGACAATACATACACTAACATAAAGCACTAAGTCTCTTGAAGATTGTTGATTTTTTTTAAAATTTTCCTACTTACATTCATATTCTACAATTGCTTATGCTCAGCACACGCACAAATATATATAGGATTTTTACATAAGGTTATAAGGCCTTTCTGTTACTGTTCAACTAGCAAAATTTATATACAGAAACATCAAAGAACTTTGAAAGAGAAAAGCAGACAGGAAACATACAATTTTACTCAAAATCTCAAACACTATCCATTACAGCTATGCAACTTCTTTCTTCTGTTGATAACCCAAATGTACATTCACATATCAGGCAACTTCAAGGAAATGCCTCATCAACTACTTAATGGAGTGCGTTGGAGTACTTGATGTAACTACCAAATGTAGAACTATATTGGCCCTCAGCAACACAAAGTACTATTGCATTTTATGATGATATGCCAGACAACATGGAAGAAAAATTTTCCAACAGTGCCAGTAATATTGCCTCTGGTGGAGTATGCCCTGATTACATTAGAAGGACCCACTGTAGCAGATTCATAGGAAAACTTAATTCAGACTACCATTCCTTGGTCACTGATTGAGGATAAATGGCTAAATATAGAAAATGAACACTGCAGGAAATTTCCTGTTGTCTGTGGAACTGTGAATATCAACAAATTTGTTTACATTGAACATATGAAAGTTAAATGCTTATTTCATAGGTCTTATTCAGGAATGAAAACTGGAAGCTTAATTTAAGCTCTTACAGAAAAAAAAAAAATAGAAATTTTGAGAATATTAGAAGAATGAAAGAAAAATGCAAGGAAGGTAATCCTTCATGGTGGTAAATTTTGGTCATTCTCTTAGCACCAGTAATAGCAACAAGAAAGAGACTTTCAAAGTTAGATGAAGAAATAAACAGGTACATGATGTTTCAAAAGGGGATTAATGAATATACATAGCAGTAATTTTAAATCCCACTGGATCATAGCTTCTCTAATGGCAGAGCATTTTAAAATCCCCCTCAAGAAGTCTCACAGCAGTGAGTTGAAAGAAAAGCAGAAACCTGATCAACATAAACATGGTAATAAAAATAGACCTTAATTAAGAGTTGAGTGAGAGTGGACTCATCAGTTTAGACAGATGTCTCAAAACTGTGGGAACCTAAATGGAAAAAGAAAGAAAAAATAGCTGGTCTTCAAGAAATTTCTTTCTGTTATTGTTAGGATAAAATACTGTGTTCTCATATATCTTATGCAGAAGTGTCACCATCTTATTGTGGTGGTTGGTCAAGAGGTCAATTGAACAACCACAAGACTGGAACATTTCTGCAGGCAAGGAAGCTCTAATGACTATTGACTCCCAAGTCACTTCAGTGACTCCATGATTTGTAAAGATACATAACCTGACTTTGAACATTCAGCTTCACAACCTAGACACTGGAAAGAACCTTGGTATTCTGCAGAGATGTGAGTGTATAGAGTGCGCATTACTCTGTTAATCTCTTTATTGAACACTCATTCCAACAAGCATCAAGAGAGACATTTATGTACCAGTGTTTGTGGGTAATTATTGTTAATTTCTTGTTGACAACTAACAGCATCAAAAAAGACTAAAATGAAAGATTTTGAAATGGTAATTGTCCCTGCTGAGAACAACTGAATACATGAAAAAAAAAAAAAAAAAAAAAAAAAAAATTTTGGGGGTATCAGGAGTTATAAATCAGTTTTCAATATTTCATAGGATTTCAAGCAGTATTTTTTTATCCTTTCACTTAGTATTGGTTTTACATGCTGATTATTTCTATTATTATTATTATTATGTATTACTTTATATTTATGTTTTAAAATTCTGAGTATTAAGTGGAAGTTAAAAATGTTTTGCTTTCTTATATCCAAAATGGTTTGCTAAACTCCTTCTCCTCTGGTATCAAAATATTGTTACTAAAGAAGACTCTTGTATATAGGTTTAAATATTCTAAAAGTTGTAGAAACACTGGTGTCACCAATGGCCTTTAATAGAAGAAGGGTATGTGGTTTATTTTCTTAGAGAAACCAGAAAAATATATACAGTGGCATAACATCCTGAATGGGAAATATAAAAGTTAAAGTAAGCATTCTAAACTTAAGTGGCAGGAGGGAAATACAATATTATTAAATTAGCATTCATTTCAATAGACAAAATAGACAGAAACCTGCATCATACGGCAAGCTTTTCATACATTTCCAGGAAAGCTACAACAGAAAATAAATAAATAAATAATTTTAAAAAGAAAAGAAAGAGCATCTCTTTGCAACTCTGCAAAATGACAAAAATGACCAAAATTAACATCTTTAGCTGAAAATTAAAACTTTTTATTGGCTATATTTCAAAGTACATTTTCTTTATACTTTTCTCTCTAGTCTAAAATGTGTTTACAATATCTGTATTTTATTTTGGTCTCTATAATTTGGAAAAATATCAAGCACTCAATGGATATTACATCACATACATGCAACAAGAAAATAGTATTCAGCGCTGTTGAAGGCATATGACCTTCTTGCATATGGTGGTGAATAAAATAAGTGGCATAACTATGTCCTAAAGATAAGTACAAAAAATACAGTCTATTTATCTTTATCATTAGACTCTGGGATTCAGAAAGAAATAAGCAAATAAAAACAGCACCACCATTAAAAAATATATAAAATAATAATAAAAATATATAATATAAAAATAATAAAAAATCCACCTAGTTTTTTTTTTTTTTCCCATCAGAACTTTAAAATACAGCTATATAGAACATACTAATCCATTAATGACATAGATTCTTCTTGGTTTTCTAACAGTCTAAAATATAATACACTTGGACAACAAATCATAGAATATCCTGATTTGGAAGGAACACACGAGGATCATCAAGTCCAACTCTTGGCTCCACACAGGTCTATACCAAAATTAATATGACTGAGAGCATAGTCCAAACACTTAAATTTCAACAGGCTTGGTGTCTGTCCTGGTTTCATTTAGGACAGAGTTAATTTTCCTCCTAGTAGCTCGTAGGGTGCTACGTTTTGGATTAGGATTAGAAGAGTGCTGATAACACGCTGACGTTTTAACTGTTGCAGAGCGGTACTTACACTAGGCCAAGGACTTTTCAGCTCCTTGCTCTGTCCTGACAGCGGGCTGTCTAGGGGTGCAGCAAGAGCTGGGAGGGGACAGACCCAGGACAGATGACCCAAACTGGCCAAAGGGGTATTCCATACCATCTGACGTCATACTAAACAATATATAGGGGTGGCTAGCTGGGGTGAGGGGGTGGCTGCTCGGGGATAGGCTGGTCATTGGTCAGAGGGTGGAGAGAAATTTCATCATGCATCACTTGTTTCATACACATTATTATTAGTAGTACTATTATTATTATTGTTGTTGTTGTCGCTGTTATTATTATTATCCTGTCTTAATAAACTGTCTTTATCTCAACTCACAGGCTTCATTTTCCCATTTCTCTCCCCCATCCCAGAGAGGGAGGGGGAGAGTGAGCAAATGGCTGTGTGGTGTTTAGCTGCCGACTGGGTTAAACCACAACAGTGCCATGACTACATCCCTAGGGAACTTGTTCCGGTGTGCAACCATCCCCTCGATGAAGAACCTTTTCCTGGTGTCCAATCTGAACCTCCCCTGACGCAGCTTGACTCCATTCCCTCGGGTCCTATCACTGGCCACCAGAGAGAAGAGATCAATGCCTGCTCCTCCATTCCCCCTCATGAGGAAGCTATAAACCATGATGAGGTCTCCCCTCACCCTCCTCTTTTCTATGCTGAACAAACCAAGTGACCTCAGACGCTCCTCATATGTCTTCCCCTCTAGGCCCTTCACCACCTTTGTAGCCCTAAACAAGTTAACCAGATATATATCTAACCAGATATACAATTCCCACTTCATGCATGATACAATCACATTGAAAAACTGACTGAACGGTTATGAGGTATTTGTGAAAGACTTCTTCCTCAATGCATTTTCAAAAGGAAAATACCATGTAATACTAGAAAATAATAATTAAAATTATTAATGTCAAGAGATATTGATATGTTTTTAAATTAATGACTGTCATCGGCTTCCACAGAGGCTGTGTTCTTGATGCAGTGAATCTTCTTTTAATCCGTCTTCAGCTACTTACCAACTATTTCCTACTGTCTCTCTCTGAGAGTATAGCTATAATCTCCGACTGGTATAATTAACTAATTCATTCAGTACAGTTAAGTTCTTCCTTGAGTCTTCTCAGGATATAAAACAGAACAAATTAGGAGCTTACAAAGTCATGTAGGTATACCTCATTACCAGTCTAGTCAGCTCACAGAGGCAACACTGGGCCTCTTAAGGCACAGAAACAGATTTCATAAGGTTCTTTTGTCTGTCACAGAGCTTGGTGTTCTTGATTCAGTTCATCTTTTTATGCCTTTCTTCCTAATCAGTAAATTCCTGAAAAGATCTCCCTAGATGAAAGGGCTCTTTTGTAACAATATCCATAAAAACTTAGAAAATACTCAGAAGAAAAATAAGAAATTTATAGCCTTTTTTTTTTTTTTTTTTTTCTTGGAAAATTTAGTGCCCAATCTGTCAGCTCTGATCCCTCATCGTTTGATTTCAGGAATGGTAGAATTTTACTGAAGTCTGCATTAGTATGGAGTTTTCTATTCCTTTTCTAGTATTGCCTACGATATTTGAAAGACTTAAGCTTGTTAGAAAACTTCTTGAAGACAAAAGGATGAAGACAGGGATTCCTGCTCCATTTGATACTATCAAAAGTCTCAGACAAACCCCAAAGTTCTTTTTTTTATTCACATCTCAGAAGATAAAAGAAACTTCATCCTTCCAATTTCTTTAGGTTTCCAGGTTTCCTTGTTGTCTTTTTTTTTTTTTTTAATGGAGAAAACATATTTCACAGTGAAAGTTAATTGGTTCAGAAAAGCTGCATTCTCCAAAACACCTTGCCAGTTTAAGCCTGATGCTATAACAGCAAAGTATTCCCTTAGCAAAGGGAGAACTCCAGGGATTGGGAGTTGAATAGTTATATGCTGCTGTTAAATGAAGCAGTTGTGCTTGAGAAGCCTCTGCCTGAATGCAACTCATTTTATAGCATCATCTGGGGGCAAAGTATAGTTTAGGACGTAAACTGAAATGACATCTTCTGGTAATGCAGAAGTATCCCTCAGCTGACTTGAAGAAAGAAATGAAGCTGAAAACTGGACCAGCAGAAAAAAAATTGATCATTTTATTTTTGGTAAGAGTAGTCTTACAAGTGTTTCTTGGACTGAATGTTATTCTGTGTATGGGAATGCACTAAGTGTGTCACTGGGGTTAATCACATTAATTTGTAATATCAATGTTAATATCAATGTTATGTTAATATCAAATGTTAATATCAAATGTTAATATCAAATGTTAATATCAATGAAATGCATAAAACCTGAAGATAAATGAGCAGAAGTCAAAATAATAAGACACAAAAATAAATTTTTGAACAAAACTAGAACTCAGTGGATAAGGAATTGGCTTGAAGGTCACACACAGAGAGTGGTGGTCAATGGCTCTATGTCCAGATAGAGGTCAGTGATGAGTGGTGTCTCTCATGGGTCTGTCCTGGCACTGGAACTTTTTAATATTTTTGTCATTGACATAGTAGGATCAACTGCACCCTCAGCAAGTTTGCAGATGACACCAAGCTGAGTGGTGGAGTTGATACCAAAGAAGGAAGAGATGCCATGCAGAGGTTCCTGTATAGGTTGGAGAAATGGGCCCACGTGAACTGGTTCAACAAGTCCAAGTGCAAGGTAGTGCACCTGGATTGGGGCAATTACAGACAGGAGTACAGATGGGAGAAGAACTCGTTGAGAGCAGCCCTGCAGAGAAGGGCTTGGGGATTCTGGTGGATGAAAGGCTCAACTTGAGACAGCAGTACACGCTCACAGCCCAGAGGGCCAACTGCATCCTGGGCTACATCAACAGAAGAGTGGCTAGTAGGTTAAGATAGGTGATTGTCCACATCTCTGCCTTCTTTAGACCCCATCTAGAGTACTGTGTCCAGGTTTGGGGGCCCCAGCACAAGAAAGATGTGGACCTGTTAGAGCGAGTCCAAAGGAGGGCTGCAAAGATCATCAGAAGGCTGGAGCACCTCTCCTATGAGGGCAGGCTGAGAGAGCTGGGGATGTTCAGCCAGGTTAAGAGAAGGCTCCTGAGAGACCTCATTATGACTTTTCAGTACTTAAATGGGATTTATAAAAAGGATGGAGAAGGATTTTTTACTCAGGTGGATAATGATAGGACAAGGGGAATGACCCTAAACTAAAAGGGGATAGATTTATACTAGACTTTAGGAGGAAATTCTTAATTTTAAAGGTAATGAGGTACTGAAAGAGGTTGCCAAGAGAAGTTGTGGATGCCCCATCACTGGAATTTTTCAAGGCCAGGCTGGATGGGGGCTTTGCCAACCTGATCCAGTGGGTAGCATCCCTGTTGGTGGCAGGGGGGTTGGAGATAGATGATTTTTAAGGTCCCTTCCAACCCAAACCATTCTATAAAAACAAATTTTATTTATTTATTTATTTTGTAGTCCACAAACATGGAAAAAGCACACAGCTTAACACACCTAAAACTGAACAGTGATGAAAATGACTGAATGCATAAATACATAAATAAACAAAACCTTTAAAAATTTAGTTCCACTGTATATCCAAGGATCTTGACCTTTGCATTTGATGAACTTTTCACCGACAGCTTTTCCTCCCTATTATTTATGAACAAATACAAGCAAGAGTTGTGAATGTGAATAGACAGTGAATATAAAGGTTAGCACTAAGGGCAACCAAAGCATTTGGCATGGAAAAAAATATGATGAAAAGCTAGGTCACCTGAGGTACAAAATAAGTACTAATAAAACACGAGGTGGAAGATGAAGCTAGAAAAACACCTGGCACTCACAGATTCAGCAACAGACATATAAATGCAGCAATTCAGTAGGATAAACCTAAGGAATAATGACATTTAAGGAGAAAGGGTGTGGAAAAGTTGGACAAAGAAGGGACACAAAGTAGATAGAAAGTGGCACTGGAAAAGGTACGTGATTAGCAATATAATATATTTCAACCATTCAAGGTTGTACGCAAAGCTTTGTTTTCATTACATTTCAAATGGTGCTTTTATTTTGATGAGAGGCTCTCTTTGTCTCAGCAAAGAAAAAGTTGACCACACAGAATTCTCTAAGTGGAATCAGGCACTTTTATAAAGCTTATTCATTACATGATTCAGCTCCTTTAGCCAGGAACTTAAGCAGAAAGACCTTTTGCATTATATTACTGCTATTAAGTCACAGGAGTAGGTTGTTTTAATAGAAGAGAGGTGGAAGGATACAGAATATTTCATTTATGCAGGAAATTTGTACTGGCAAAATAATTACTGCTGTCAATGTATATGAGTCATCTTTAAAAACTCAAAATCTATGTTTGGATAGACCCTGAGTTTGTAAATATTTTTCTAGAATTTTGTCTTCTCAATGTAAGCAACCCTTCCTCCATCAAACTCTTCAAATAATTCATGAATTTAAAATAATTAATTGCATAGATTAGCACAGATTAATCTTATTTTATTTATAATCAAGCTTTTTCTACTGCAAATATTTCAGAGGCTTAATTTCTTACGCTTTTTACATCGAACCATATGAATGTAATATTAATTCATAAATATCTAAAATAAGCTTCTGTTCGCATAGAACCAAATATTAATAAATAAATAAAAAGAATCAGTGCTGCTCTATTATCTTCTTTATAGCTTTTAGAATTACAAAATGTGCTATTTATAAAATTACTTTTCACAAAATTCATTGTTCATTTCATTCTGTACTTGTAAATATAACTCTTTCAAAAACTTGTCTGGCTGCAGTGCTTAAATGTGATTTTAGCAGAAGTGTTGGTGTCACAGAGATTATACGCTTGGACTTCGAAGAGGTCAATGAGATGACTGCAGTGCTCACTGTACAATAGCTTTCAGTAGCTAATCCATAATGCAGCAATGTCAAATTATGAACATGCACCTGCAGTTTTTCAAGGAAGAGAATTCAAAATGAGAAACTCCATCTGGACCATTCTCTGTCTCTCTCTCTCTCTTTCTCTTAAAAAGGTGTCCTCCTCATACTGAATATAACAATGACATTCACAATTAAAGACCTTTATGGTAAGCATTAGACACTGGTATGGAATGCAACATCTACTTACTAAACATACTTTAATGCATTAAGATGTATCTGAAAATACTTATTCAGGAGTCTTGCCAAATCTTTGGAAGCTGTGTGAAGAAATACTGTTACAGGAACTAGCAGTGACAATTCAGTAGCTCTGTAGCAATAAATAGATAAATAAAGAAATAAATAATAAACAAAAACAAATCAACCAAACAAAAACAACTACAATCAGAAAAGAAAAAAGTACATATAGATCACTAAATACAGAAGAGAATATGAGAAAAAATGCCTTCAGAAAATTTACACTTCCCAAATGTTTTACATAATATCTTGTGAAAACATTTTGAGTATTTGAATGTATTCAAGTTCAGTCTTCCCCTAGATATAGTGGATGTCTTCTTACTTTACATATATTGCTATTAAATGGCTGCAACCATCTTCTTCCTATGTTCAGTGCTGTATATATAACTCAAAAAATATTTTTTTTTCCTTGTGGCAGGAGATCTGCCGTACCTTTAGTACATGTAATAGGTTGCACGTGATCCTTAGTGTACAAGGACTCTCCTTTCTCTTCCTTCCATCTACCCACAGATATGAATTCTAGAGTTATAAAACTGCCCAAAGCTCAGAAGCAAAAATTTATTTCCAAATTGGAATTAATTTTTGTTCTCTTAAGTTTTTACGTTTACCATGGACAAAGCCCTGGAGGGAAGAGGGTCCCAAGAAAGCTGGTTAATATTCAAGGATCACCTCCTCCAAGGTCAGGAGAGATGCATCCCAACAAAGTGGAAGTCAAGAAAAAATGCTAGGAAAAAAGGTCTGCATGGATGAACAAGGGGTTCCTGACCAAACTTAATCAGAAAAAGAAGGCCTACGGAGAGTGGAAACTAGAGGTGTTCCCGAGGGGTCGGTGCTGGGTCTGGTCTTGTTCAATATCTTCATCGACAACCTTGATGAGGAAACAGTGTCCACCCTCAGCAAGTACGCTGATGACACAAAGCTGGGAGGAGTGGCTGACATGCCAGAAGGCTGTGCTGCCATTCAGCGAGACCTGGACTGGCTGGAGAGCTGGGCAGGAAGAAACCAGGTGTGGTTTAATAAGAGCAAGTAGAGTCCTGCACCTAGGAAGGAACAACCCTTCGTGTCAGTACAGGCTGGGGGACGACCTGCTGGAGAGGAGATCTAAAGAGAAGGACCTGGGGGTCCTGGTGGACAACAGGTTTACCATGAGCCAGCAGTGCGCCCTGGTGGCCAAGAGGGCCAATGGGATCCTGGCATGCATTAAAAGGAGCGTGGTCAGCAGGTCAAGGAAGGTGATCCTACCCCTCTACTCTGCCCTGGTCAGGCCTCACCTGGAGTACTGTGTCCAGCTCTGGGCTCCCTGGTACAGAAAAGACAGGGATCTCCTGGAAAGAGTCCAGTGGAGGGCCACAAAGATGATACGGGGCCTGGGGCATCTTTCCTATGAGGACAGGCTGAGAGACCTGGATCTGTTCAGCCTGGAGAAAAGAAGACTGAGAGGGGATCTTAATAATGTTTATAAATAACTGAAGTGTGGGAGACAGAGGGATTTGGCCAACCTCTTTTCACTGGTTTGTGGGGACAGGACAAAGGGTAATGGCCACAAAATGGAGCATAGGAAGTTCTACACCAACATACGATATAACTTCTTCATGGTGAGCGTGACAGAACAGTGGAACAGGCTGCCCAGGGGGGTTGTGGAGTCTCCTTCTCTGGAGATATTCAAAGCCTGTCTGGACACCTATCTGGGCAGCCTGCTCTAAGGAACCTGCTTTGGCAAGGGGATTGGACCCAATGATCTCTCGAGGTCCCTTCCAACCCCTAAAATTCTCTGATTCTGTGATTCTGTGAAACAAGAACGGATAGCCTGGGAGACATTGTCTGGGCAGTCAGGGATCAGGTCAGGAAAGCCAAGGCCCTTTTAGAATTAAATTTGGCCAGAGACATCAAGGGCAACAAGAAAGGCTTCTGTAGGTATATTTGTGGTAAAAGGAAGACTAGAGAATCTGTGGGCCCTCTCCAAAAGGAAACAGGAGACCTGGTCATCCAGGATATGGGGAAGGCTGAGGTACTTAATGATTATTTTGTGTCAGTCAGACAAAAGCTCCAGCCACATAGCCCGGGCCCCAGATGATGAAGGCAGGGACTGGAAGAATGATGAACTACCCAGTGTAGGAGAAGATCAGGTTCAAGACCATCTAAGGTAGAAGATACAAACGTCCATGGGATCTGATGAGATACATTCATGGGTTCTGAGGGAACTGCTGGACGTAGTAGCTAATCCACTGTCCATCATATCGGAGAAGATATGACAGTCATTTGAAGTTCTCACTGACTTGAAGAGTGGAAATATAACCCTCATTTTTAAAAAGAGAAAGAAAAGGAAGACCCAGGGAACTACAGGCCAGGCAGTCTCACCTCTGTGCCTGGCAAGATCATGGAGCATATCCTCCTGGAAACTGTGTTAGGGCACATGGAAAAGAAGGAGGTGATTGGTGACAGCCAACATGGTTTCACTAAGGACAGATTGTGACTGACAAATCTGGTAACCTTCTGTGATGGGGCTACAGCATCAGTGGATAGGGGAAGAACAACTGACATAATCTACTTGGAGTAGTGCACAGGATTTGACACTGTCCCCCATGATATCTCTGTCTCTAAATTAGAGAGACATGGATTTGACGGGTGAATTACCTAGTCAGTGGGTAAGGAACTGCCTGGATGGGCACACTCAAAAAGTTGCAGCCAAGGGTTCTGTGTCCACGTAGAGATCACTGTGGAGCAGTGCTCCCCAGGAGTTGATATTGGGACCAGTAATGTATATCATCTTTGTTTATGACATGGATAGTGGGATTGAATGCACCCTCAGCAAGTTTTCCAATAACACCAAGCTGTGTGCTGTGGTCGACAGGCTGGAGGGAAAGGATGTCATCCAAAAGAACATCGACAGGCTTGAGTGGTGGGCCTGTGCAAACCTCATGAGGTCCAACAAGGCCAAGTGCACCTAGGTTGGGGCAACACCAAACACAGATACAGTCTAGGTGGAGAATGGGTTGAGAGCATCTTTGAGGAGAAAGAATTGGGAGTGCTGGTTGATGAGAATCTCAACATGAGCCAACAATGTGCTCTAGCAGCCCAGAAAGCCAACCATATCCTGGGCTGCATCAGAAGAAGCATGGCCAGCAGGATGAAGGAGGTGATTCTCCTACTCTACTCTGCTCTCATGAGACTGCACCTGAAGTTTTGTGTTCAGCTCTGAGGCCACCAACACAAGAAGGACATGGAAGTATTAGAAAAAGTCCAAAGGAGGGCCACAAAAGTGATCAAGAACCTGGAGAACCTCGCCTGTGAAGACAGGCTGAGGGAGTAGGAATTGTTCAACCTGGAGAAGAGAAGGCTCTGGAGAGACCTTATAGTGTTGTTAAGCTTGGAGGAGAGAAGGCTCTGGAGAGACCTTCCAGTGGCCTTCCAGTACCTAAAGGGGGCCTACAAGAAAGCTGGGGACTCTGTATCAGGGAGTATAGTGATAGGACAAGGAGTGATGGCTTTAAACTAAAAGAGGGGAGATTTAGATTAAACATAAGGAAGAAAATCTTTGTTCTAAGAGTGGTGAGGCACTAGCACAGGTTGCCCAGAGAAGGTTTGGATGCTCCATCCCTGGAAATATCCAAGACCAGGTTGGATGGGGCTTTGAGCAACCTAGGCTGGTGGGAGGTGTCCCTGCCCATGGCATGGGGTTGGAATTAGGTGATCTTTAAGGTTTCTTCCAACCCAAACCATTCTATGATTCTATCATTCTACATGTGCTTGTTTTGATTTGTGCTTTTAGTCTCTCCTGCTGAACAAAGGTTACTGCCTGTTGCTATATTTTTTTTTTTTCTTTTCCACCAGCATAGACTTTGTATGTACTTAGGTATTAAATGTAATTACATTATAAAAAAGAATCTTATTGATGAAAGTCCCTTCACATGTAGTTAGTAATTTATATGATGCATATACCATTACTACCTAGATGCTGTTATTAGTTGAATAAAAGCAATAAACAAAAGTTATTTTGGAAGATAAAACCATCACAGCTTCCACCAGTAAATATATTGGCAGTCAAACTGTGAAATGAACTTTTTTAAAAAAAAAAAATCAAAACAGAAATAAGTCATATTGTTTTCATACTTTTTCATGAGGAGCTAAGCCAAAGAAACGTTAGAAAAGGAGTTCCAAAAACTGTGGTCCTATCAGAAAAATATTGCCTGAATTCTCCTATGGAAAAGAAGTGTAATGTGTATTTGAATAGCCTCACAAATATTTAGTGGTTAAGAATCTCTCTTAGGAAAACAGACATAGATTTGAATATTATCCTTTGTATTTTGGACTGCTTCCAAATTCCAAAAGAGTAATCTGTAACACATATCACAGAAAGTAAGTTGACAATTATTTTTGGTGTAAAAAGAATATACCTTTCCAATTCACCTTCCTATATTCATATAAATGATTCAGTAACAAAAAATAAATAATAAAAATAAAAATAATATCACATCTATTTTTTATCACTGCCTTTCAATTTAATAAAAATACCTAAATTGCTTACTTAGGTAGCTGCTGTATAAAGAACAAAAGAAGACTGCTTAGTAACTTTTGATGTTCCATTAGCATTATATTCCATATGATCTCATTGTCTTTTCTAATATTTTCGCATAGTTTAAAGTGAGGAATATGGGATCAAAATGAAAAATCTCATTAACAAAGTACAGTAAAATTTTACTGTTCATTTAATACATATATTTTGGAAAGTTGATATCTGAACAAAATTCAGCAAGAATTAAAATAATGTTTTACTCTTTTAGTCCACAATGATTAGAAAACCATCCTTTTTATTTTTTTTCTCCTTAGTCTTGTGTCAAGTAGATGGAAAAATTAGATATGTTGGGACAATGCAGTTCAAAGAAAAAAAGACAGGAGAAAGTCCTTTTAGACACTGAATGAAGAAAGGAGAATATCTCCAGAAGATTTATAGGATCTAAACAAATGTCTGAAATAGCCAGTGTAAATGTCTAATACCTTCAGTAAGAAAAAGAGCCTGAAAATTGAGACAAAAATAATAATAATAATAATAATAATAAAACATAATATCCCAATACATTAAAACGAGTTAAATTTCTGAAGGTTCACAAAGTCTGCTTTATTGGCCTTATTTTATCCAGTGATTTTCTAATTTTCTTTTTTTTTTTTTTTCTCTTTAAAAACCTATTAAAATCTGTCCTTAATACAATACAATCTTGGATAAACAACTGATATGATATATGGATTTATGAATACCACTGGACTTCCATATTTCACACATTCATTCCCATTTTAGATATAATACTAATGTAATCTAGTTTATATCTTACTGATCATAGAATATAACTCCATTTATTGAATCAGCTGCCAATGGCCACAAGATAGACCAAAAATCTGGCATTTCTTAGTCTATGTATTTTTAGTTTCCACCTTTTGAGACACTGTGCACAACTCAAAAACTGATATTGTTTGTCAGTCATTAGGTAGTCTAACAGTCCCAGTAATATGATATGGACTGTGTACAATTGTTTGTGTAATGAACTCTTCCTTAAAAAGTACTCTGTACATTATGTCATGAAAGCAAATGGAAGAGGAACATGAGGACATGTTCCATGTCTTTCAATGCTTGTTTCCATATCATTCCAGGGGAGCTGGAAAATCTTCAGCATCATTTGCTGCTTCTCTGTGTGCATCAAAAAGGCCTTTGATTTCTGCCACTTTACAGAGCTAAGTGATGGTTCTAGCAGTGTGACACTTACAATCAGCCAAATAGAAGTTCTCTGAAATGATGCTCAGTTGGGACCACCATTCACAGCAGCATATTCAACTTCAGCTAAGCCTGGTAGCTTGAAATACTTATTTGTCTACTTTTATTAAAGAACTGAAAATAAAGTATTTTATTTCCTGCCAAGATATAGTGATGAAGGGTAGAAGGTTAGGTTCAAGAATTTCACCTTTCCTCTGTGCTGTGTCTTATCAGGATGTCCACAGGTTTGACATGATTTGTCTCACTAACTCAATTAGAATCATAGAAGAAATGTTAGACACGTTTTGGCTCTGAAAAATTTCCTTAGCATGATATAGGTCCTGCCATGAATGTTTCCCCACATACACGTATTCCTTCCTGTCTTTTCTTGTTCTTGCAAGATGAATAAACAAATTTCTTAAGTCTGTACCTACTAATGAGTTAAAAAGAAAAAAGAAAAAACAGAGAAAATGAAATTGAAAAAGAAAACTAAAAAAAAAAAATGAAAAGAGAAGAAAATGAAAAGAGAAGAAGAAGAAGAAGAAGAAGAAGAAGAAGAAGAAGAAGAAGAAGAAGAAGAAGAAATGAAAAGAAAAAGAAAGAAAAAGAAAAAGAAAAAGAAAAAGAAAGAAAAAGAAAAAGAAAAAGAAAAAGAAAAAGAAAAAGAAAAAGAAAAGTAAAAGAAAAAGAAAAAGAAAAAGAAAAAGAAAAGGAAAAGGAAAAGAAAAAGAAGAAAAAGAGAAAGTGAAAGAGAGAAAGTGAAAGAGAAAGAAAGAGAAAGAAAGAGAAAGAAAGAGAAAGAGAAAGAGAAAGAGAAAGAGAAAGAGAAAGAGAAAGAGAAAGAGAAAGAGAAAGAAAGAGAAAGAGAAAGAAAGAAAATTTAAAAAAGAAAAAGAAAAGGAAAAGGAAATGGAAAAGGAAAAGGAAAAGGAAACGGAAAAGGAAAAGGAAAAGGAAAAGGAAAAGGAAAAGGAAAAGGAAAAGGAAAGAAAGAAAAACCATGAACCCTAATATTTTGGAATTAAAAGCAGGTGATATTAAATATTTTTTTTTACTCCCAATAAGTTCATTTTTTTATTATTTTATAATGGGAAAATAGACATAGCTTCCCTCAGGTTGGCATGAAATCATATCAGAATTTTGGTACAATACCATCTAATATGTTTGAATTTATTGCAAGAAACCAACATATCACAATACAGACAGGTTTGTTATATTAAAATATACAGTTAGAAGTATCTGGGTTTTATCCTCAATATTTTGAAAGGTACATTTTCTTGCATTCAACAATAGTAGCCTGTATCAAATTAATATTGTTTATGTGCTGTATGTGAGAGTTCAAGTACTGCTTTAAATGCATAGTTCTCCACAAAAACGAGATTAGCAGCTTCAACACTGCAATGTAACAGTATTATGAAATTATTATTTAAATCAATAATACTTTCATTTTCAGAACTAATCTGATGGTAAGATCTTGTTTATAAAGATATTAAACAGATGCATTATTCACATTTTGTAACAATTCTCCAGAAAAGGGATTTTTTTTTAATTATCACATAGAAGTAGTGTAATAAATGAGTGTAATTTTTAATAACAGAAGTTAATTTACATAAAACAAATGCTCATTGAATTATTGAGTATGATAATATCTACATGCCTAGTCCTGTTTGTCATATTTTGTGCCTTTTGGCGACATCAGAATTATAACAACCTGATTTATGCACTAAATTTAATGCATAATATGACAACATACCGATAGGTATGCCTTATAATGTATAATTTAAACATGATTGCTATATATTTCACCCATATTTTCTTGGCTTTACAAAGATTTCTCATGCATCTAAAAATCTCAATTGTAATGTAGGTTGCCAGATATGAATGTCTGTTTGAATTAATGAACATTTTTATAAAAATACTCTGACTATGAATGTTTTAAAAACCTTGTCATAACATTCACCAAACTTACACATGACAGCTAGCATGTGTTACTGCATTTTCATCTTAAATATTTGATGACTGCCTCTTTAAATCCAAGATTCATAACCCAAAGGGTTTCATTTTCTTACAGCATATGTAATTCAAGAGACATTTATTAGTATAGTTCTCATTTTATGCATCAACAAAATATTTTTCAGAGAACCATTAGATGAACTCCCTGGTTTTCAGACTTCTTTCTGAGCTTTTTAATTATAATTGTATGTTTTCTTTGACACTATTTGTACACAGTCTATTTGAAATGTTCCCTGCTTCCCTATCTTCATCCCCATTGGAACTGAAAGAATTCTGCAATATACAATAACGCAGAGTCAGAAAATATGAAAAGCATCAACTGGAATCTTATACACAATAGATTAAATATGTGAAAACCCTTGGTAAGCTTTTTTTAATCTCTGAACATACTCTAAGAAATGTTACTGTAAACAACTATGATTCATAAAATTTCCTAAACACAGATGTTCGTCTAATGCTATTAAAATATTACTGAAGCATAAAACGGAGATTTCTGTATTCATTGTTATCTCCATCTTAAAAATTCAGCCATGAAAAATACCAAATATTAAAATGTTTATAATTATTTAAGAAGCAAATCAACAAACCGTTGTTGGTGCAATATATTACTATGTTAGCACTGAAGGTTGTCCACTGACAGGTCACTCTCACTTGACCTTGTATGCACAGAAAGGTAGCTCACCATGGTAACCTTGGTCTTGTGGCTTTCCATACAGTAAATCATTTCAGCCCTCTTCATGTAATTCTTTTATTGGCTGTGCAATTGAAATGTCATGCTTCACGAACAGAGAAGCTAGTAATTTCTTATGGGTGATTAAACTACCTCTGTAATGTACGAGTATGGATAGAACTATATGCAACAGACTAAGGCATACATTTCATTTATTAAAATTCTTGATATTTTTTTCAGATGCTTACAAGGAAGTTTTCTGTGAGAATGAAGATCACTTCTTTTTCATATATGCTTAATAAACAAATACTTAAAAACATCTCTTTTAGATCATCTATATGAGCAAAAGGAAAACAGCTTAGAAAAAAAAAAAAAAAAAAGAAAGAAAGAAAAAGAAAACAGCCTTGTTTTTATAATTAATAGTTAATTTTAATCAGAATGGTAAATTCCAAAAGTCAATATAGATTATAAAGGCCAACTTAGGCCCAAAGCAGGAACTGACGTTGTTATTTTAATTAACATATTGTTATATATAGTTAGTTAGATAATGATAGTTAATAAATAATAGTTAATAAACATATAATAAATATATAATATGTAATAAACATGTTATATATACATAGACAATATTATATATTATAAATAATAATATATACCTATATTTAAGTATAATTTAGTTATATATATAACATATATATAACAATGTATATTATATATAAAAAAATAAATTTATATTTATTATACAGCTAATATATTAACTCACCTATAAATCTCACCTGTAAAGGTTATTACAGAAAACAATTAAAAAAAATATAGAGAGAGATGAGCAGACTCCTTCAGCTACTATTTTATTTAGTATTTACATTCATTGTAATCTTGATATAGAATTGAAAAAAATAAACCTAATGCTTTCTTTGAACAATTACTCTTTTAAATCTAAACTTCAGCAGCAGAAAACAAATGGGCTTTTAAACCATAAAGATACATTCAGAAGAACTTGACATCTTTTTCATTTTCTTTTATAAAATGTCACACTTTCATATATAACTGTAATATAAAACAGTCTACTTGCCTGAAGTTCATAATTGGACTTTTTTCTTTTTCTGCTCTTGCATCTGTCAGGTTGATAAAAGTCTGGATGACAGACATATACAGGTATGTGAGTATGCAGTAAACAAATGGATATGTATTTCAAAAATAATGACAAAAAAGACATTGATACTTTAATGCCACTTATATTGTTTTATAAAAGTTTAAAAAAATCCTCAGGTAGTTAATATAATCTCTTCATGGTTTTCAAAACTTTAATAATAATTTATGATAAGCCTGACTTTATTTTAGTTTTTCAGTTGTACCATTTCCTGCACATACTGAAAAAATATCAGTGATTTATTCATAATTAAATTAACAGTCAACTGAAGATACAATGATAAATCTGGAAATGATTTGACTGCTAAATTCTAGAGTAAATCTGATAATTTAACTACCTCTAATCATTGCATCAAATAAATAATGTGGAAGAAACTTATCAAGGACAGGGTGGGATGATCTAACAGTTGTTAAAAAATTCTTCTGTGTTTTTATAAGGCCACAGAAACATGTTTACACTTAGCTTAAGAACTCAGTTCTTCTATCAAGGGATTTATTTGTAAAGGTATACAAGTGATAATATAGAGGACTGACACCCCATTCAACTCGATTAATGACCTCATGATGAGAATGGCAGCTTCTAGACAGAAACTTGAAAACACTCCTGGTTCAAACCTTGAATTTTGTATCTTGATTATTTTCTAAAAAATATTTCATGTCGTATTTATGGCAAAGGTATCATAGCAAAAATAATTAAAAAAATCATGCAGACAAGGAATTTCACTTAGACAATAGCATTATTATCAAGCAGTTGGACATCTCAAATATGTGGAAGAGCACCAAAAAAAATCTCTTTGCCCTTCAGTTACTGGTGGTACAAAATGAAAGTTATGATTGCATTTGTAAACTGTAATAGTGGAAGAGATCTGCTCGCATGTCTTTTTATACAGGGTCGGCGTTTCACACAATACCTTAGCAATGGCCCAAGTATCATTTCATTTTAGAAAAAAATCTCAGATAAATCTTTTTTTGAACCTGGGAGACAGCAAACACTTTCTTGAATGAACGATCACTGGAAAAGGGCTACCTCCTGTTTCAGTCAGCAAAATGACAAAGAGAATGGATTTAAATAGTACTCATTTTTTCTTTTTTCTTTTTTTTTCTTTTTTTTATTTTTTTTTCTTTTTTTTTTCTCTTTTGGTTTATTGCAGAATATTAGGCTCTGCAACAAGCTGCCAGAGAACTGTTGGATGCCCCAGTATTCGAGTGTTCAAGGCCAGGTTGGATGGGTCTTTAAGCAACCTGATCTAGTGAGAGGTGTCCCTGGTCATGACAAAAGGATTGGAACTAGATGGTCTTTATCCCTTCCAACACAAACCATTCTATGATTCCATGATTGAAGGAATTCCACCGTGTTTGAGAAAAGTTCTAGGGTTAGCTACAACTCTTTAGCATGAATTTGCAAGCTATATCAAGATGTGCTCAATGAAAAAATCACAGAAGTGGGAGATTATAATCCCTCATTCATCTACTTGTCACCTTCTGTATTTTCCTATGAGCTATCCAATACGCCAGACTACACCTTTCATGGCTCTTAAACAGAAAAAAGACTTCAATTAGAGTGTGTTCTCCTTGGTATGTTATTAAGAAAATACCTGTATATCCTCATTGGTCCCATGGATTTTGCTTAGGTTTTAAATCTAAAATTAACAGTGATAATAGAGTAATAACTCAGTGAAATGGCATGGTGTTGTTTAAGCAGGGAACAACAACAACAAAAAAGTTTCTTTACAACCATAATTATCTAGGAGAAAACAACATAAAGGAAGCATCACAAGTATGACCTTACATGGGAAAAATAGGTGTTTTATCTCCCCAATGAGAAATAAACAAATAAATGTGTTAGATATATGATTCTATAATGATGAGAAGTACATACACCAGAACCGAGATTGCTGACTAGAATAGAGATTTTTTTCTTTTTCTTTTTTTTTTCTTTTTTTTTTTTTTTTCAGTGTTACAGTTGAATTTTCATTCTGTTTCCACATTTCCACATTTGTGCATGTCTCTCTGTACTTCATCTAAGCTCTACAGGCATTTAGGGCGTACAACCACAAAGAGCTGTGCATTATCTTAATATTAAGTTAGAATCTCTTTTTTTTTTTTTTTTTTTTTTACTGGAACTTTAATGAGAATTCTAGCCTGTTGTCTTTTTATTTTCTTGTGAAAAACAAAACAAAACAAAACAAAACAAAACAAAACAAAACCTGTCACTACTCCACAGATTCATCCATGTAGCCTGCCTGATATCTAACATTTTCATTTACAACTAGATGCAAACTGCCAGCAGGAATTAGATTTTGCTTCTTAAAAGAATTATTCTTTCCTTCATAGGAAACAAATAGCAAGGAAACAAATAGTCAGGAAATCTTCAAGACTGTACATTTCAGGTCCACTTCTCTATGGTTATTTTCTCTTGATCTTTTTACCTTTCTTTCTTCTTTCTTCTTTTTTCTTCTTTCTTTTTTTCTTTTTTTTTTTTTTCCTTTCTGTTTCTTTTTTCTTTTTTTTTTTCTTTCTTTTTTTCCACTGTGAAAATATTGTCTAATGTCAGGAAGTTTGAACTGATTTTCCAGGGAAGCATGATTTCTGTATGAATGTAAAGGTGGACCAATTAACTCGGAAACAGTAGGGACCTAACTACAAGTTGTTAGTTAACCTTGAAGATCAAAGGACAGCCTGGACAATTGTATCCAGCATTGTTTGATTACAACGGAAGCAAGACATACCCAGGAGGACTCATACTTCTTTTCACCCTTTACCTGCCACCCTCCCTTATGAAGTTAGCATTTGTTTAAATGTTTAAAAACAATTAACTAGTGAAGCTGCTAGCTTTAAAGTTAAGCACAATAAAAACAATGACATCAACAACAAATAAGCATTTCTGAAGTTGTACACTACATCGATTCAGTTGGAAGGAATTTAGATTTTGGCCTAATTCTTTTTCCTAAGTAGAATACTAATGAATCAAATATGATGATAAACTTTAAGTTGTCTTTACAAGAACAAATATATTTGCTAAGCTAGTTTTTCCAGGTACATTACTTTGTTTTACAGTAATTTTAACTGATAAAGTTTTATGTTTTATTGCCATCAAATCCAATTTGTTTTGATCTCATAATCCATAGATTCTTTGACAAAACACTATCCCTCTCTGAAGCAGTTTGTAAACTGTTTACAAATGATATCCCATGATGTGAAATTAAATACCACCACAACTATTATTTTCTGCACTGTAGAACTCCTTAATCTTTTCTGCTATACAATATCTACCTTCCTACTGTTGAAAACTATCCTTGAATTCACTCAGCATATCCATTCAACTCTAGCTCATAGTTTTCCTCTGTTTCTTGGCCTATGTATTTTGGTCCCTGTACTGGGTCTGGCTGGGATGTTAACTTTCCCTGCAGCAGCCCATACAGTGCTGCGCTCTGCACTCGTAGCTAGAACAGCAGTGGTATTGCACCAGTGTTGTGTCTGCTGCTGAGAAGTGCTGGCACAGCATCGGGACTTTCTCTAACCCTCCTAGGGGGTAGGCAAAAAAGTGAGAAAGAAACATCACCAGGGCAGCTGACCTAAACCAACCAAAGGGATATTCCATACCATATGATGTCACACTCAGCAATAAAAGGTGGAAAAAGGAAGAAGAGGGGAGGGGTGGGCTCTCGTTGTGAAAACGTCTGTCCTCCTGAACACTGGCTACGTGCATTGAGGCCCTGCTTCAAGGACGTGGTCAAGAATCACTCATTTGTGGGAAGTAGACAGTAATTTCTTTCCTCTGCACTTCCACATAGCCTTTACTTGTTTTGTTTTGTTATTCCCTTTCCCCCTCCCTCTTTCCCTTTCCCCTTTTTTCCCTTTAGTTGAATTGTTTAATTAATAATAATATTTCCTTAATAATATTTTTTTTTTCCTCTTTAATTAAATTATCCTTATCTCAACCCGTGAGTTGTTCTTTCCTTTACTTCTTCCCCTCCTCATCTGAGGAGGGGGAGTGAGAAAGCAGTTGTGGTGTTCAGCTGCCTAGCACGGTAAAACCACCACAGTCCCTATGCTCAACACTAGATTTTTCCTTTCCCAGTAACTCCTCTGTGTAATTGTCTGTTTCCATTTACAGAATTTAGAGGACAGACAAAGGGAATTACCATGTTTCAGTGAACTACTCCATTTTTCTTGGACTACTCTCCTGTACTTAGTCCTTTCCACATCATTTAATTTCTCTTCAAACAATTATATCAAATCATTTTTTTTAATATTTTCTCTGGAATTCCCTTTACAAACGATTCTGAAATAATCTACTGCTTATTTGTACATGACAAATATATAATATGTTGGCATCTCAGAAGACATAGCATGTAACTGAGAAAACATTTGTGAAAGTGCCAGAATGTCATATGTGCAAGTACTGAGCCATATGTCAATGAACATTACTGGAGGAGGAAACTATATTATTTTACTTAACATTGCAAGGCATTTTAAAGTATAAAAATACATAGAGAAAGTCTGAGACTTAAATCACATTTATATACTGCTATTCCTGAGATACTTCATCCTTGTCCTTACTTGAATTCAATCTTTCTGGTATTTCTCCACTTCAGACTGCTTAACATTAGTTAAGGTATCAGGTTATATTTAAAAAGAATTACTTCAATTTTCTTTAAAAATGTACTCAGTTCATTTCTATGTTACCTTTTCCCTGTAGTCTCTCCTAGATATACCAATTTGTGAGGTACTTTTTAGATACAGACTCCATTGCAGGTCTTTGATTTTCCTGAAAAAAATAAAATAAAATAAAATAAAATAAAAAAGAGAGAGAGAGATTCCTTGACTTTGAATTCATCCTACTTCAGACAACATAAGTAGTGTTATAGTCAGCAGAGCCTCATTAGTCCCTGATATCACAATAGCTGAGGTTTCAGTCAACTGAGAGTCTTCAGTTTGAGAAAGATCTATTATACACTATAAGTAACTGCCAGTGATACAGGCTGGTCTCATTGTGAATTGAAGGGTTAAAGAATGCAACATTTGTACTGCAGGCTGTTGTACTTTCAAGAGATGTCCTCCTGCAATTACTTGTTTTATAGAACACTTTAAATTCGAAGAATTAGTTGGTACAGCAAAGAATAAGGGTCTGAGGGGGAAAAAAGTTAGCACTGTAAGATTAGATGATATGGTAATAAGCCTGCACCCTGGAGTTCTCCTTTCAGAGACAGTGTGGGACCTATGGGAACCTTGCTCTGTAAAGGTTTATTGAGAATTGGTGCCTCTTCTTCATAGCCAGAGCAATGAAAGATGATCGCAGAGAGCCAATCATACCCAATAGTCTAGCCATTGTATACACCTGATGCTTCTTTGGAAAGAAGTTGGACAGGGGTCTAGTAATAGACTCAGAACTTACAGGGCCTTCACATGTCATATCATGTGGAGACCCCCTGCTGTTTGAGACCATAAGTAACACAAAGGTATTTGCCTTCTCAATCCATTTTCTTTGCTGTAAAAGAGAGATTCCTGCAGTGCTCATAGGGATAGGAGAAATGAAAAGATAGCGTAGATGTAAGGTATTTTTTTTCTATTAATATTTTTCTTATTACTTTTTCTATTAATATTGTATAGTAGCAAATAATATTTATTTATTTAATATAAGGCATGTAGCTCTGCAAGTGTGGTAAAGGAAAAAATATTTGTGGACTTTGTTTTCTGTCTGTCTATAACATGCTATCTCTTTAAGCAGGGAAAGTAAAAGTATATATGTTTGTTTGTTTGTTTGTTTTGGGGGGATGACATCCTTACCTGATTTCTGCAATATATAATAACTTTCCAGTTTTTAAATGTCAAGATCAAAACAAAGAAAATAAATTCAACAAAGAAATTCAGATGCGGAGTTTTTTATTTTTTATTTTTAACTTCCTTCTCAATAATAAACATGAATAAAAAGTCAGCTCTTTCAAGAGACAGCAAAATAACTATAACAGAAAGCTAAGAAACAAGGTCCTTGGAATCATTTTCTGTCCTTTATTAATTATCTTTCTCTAAACAGCATATCATACAAGTATAAGGTGAATCTAGCTATGTCATACGTATAATGATATTCAAACATTGGGATATTAGCAAATCCAAATATAAAATCTTTCAATAATGTTTCATCTTCATATGCTGACCACAAGACTTAGCCAAGAACTTCTCTTCTTGATCTACTTAAAATGTATTTGGAGAAACAGCAACCTCCTTAAAATCAGGTCCTTTCTAAAGAGTGTCATAGGTTCTCAAGTGAAGCAGAACCACTGCATATCCTCAGGAAAAGGTCAATGTTGATTCAGATTCTGTTTCTTTGATCTAAACTCATCTCAAGATCAATTTCAATTCCAAAGGAAAAAATATATATATTAACAATTTAAGGTTATTTTTATCACTTAATTGTTTACATATTTAATCTTATTATTAAGTGTGAGTACTGTTTATTCAATTGGCTATTTTTTCTGCTTGGCCTACTGCAGAGAAAACCAATGATGCAAGAAAAGCCATATAAATAACAAAATCAACACAAGATCATAAAATTTTCCAAATCAGATGTTATCAATTGCCTCTTCTATCTAAAAAGAAAACAAACACCCCAATATCCTTTAATCTTCATTATTATTTTTCTTTACAAGACCAAGAAGTGTATATGATGTACTTTGACCACTTCTACTCTATGCATTAATAAAGTATTTAAATTTAATGTGTCCCTCTGAATGACAACTTGCTTCTCCTAGTTACTAGTTAGTAACCAAGTAACTAGTTAGCATCTAAGTAACTAGTTACTAGTTATTAGCTCGTTACTGAGTAACTAGTTACTTAGTTACTTTCTCTGAAATTAAACTATTAATAAGCCAGGAGTTATATGAGTTATAAATTATTCATTTAAATAAACAGTCAATTTTAAAGCGATATAGTTTGCTCGTTTGTTTTAAAAAAAAGGAATAGAGACAACTGTATCCTTTTAATATGAAGCCTACACTAGTCAAAGTATCTTTAAACACATGTAATTTGCATAAAGGAAATGCAAGCAAAGCTATCTTATAGCTATTTATGTTCAAATGAATGTGTGTTTCAAGCAAAATAATGAATCCATTATAATTTACTGATAATCAGAGGGAAAGAAAAATATTACAGTTCTGTACTCTGTATGTGAAAAGTATATTAAAATTCTCCAACAATGTTAGTCTTACCAATATTTTAGAATCTTCTCTCTTGGACTCATACAAAAGTAACAATACAGCCTTAAGCTTTCTCAAGTTCTTTGGAAAATATTCAGTGTTCTCAGAGGCATGTCAAATAATTTTCCTGACACTTAGAAGAAAGCAAGACAATGGGCATAGTCAAATTTTAGTTTAGCCATGACATACATAGAGATATATGAGAAGCACAGATCAGTTCTTATTTCTTAATTTAAGTTAGATTTATTCCAGATGTGGGCATTTGTAGCTAGAAGGAGACCAGAATTCTTCTCCTGTAAAAATTATTCTTTGTGAATAATGTGTGCAGTCATTTATAGGAACTGTGGAAAACTGCATATCCTTTTTTTATTTATTTTCCTGGATATGAAGTACCAGGATGATACCAGGATACATATGTAACAATAAGGTCAAAACAGGCAGGAACAGACACCCTCTCTTTAGCTATGCAAGAAAACCCATGCCCTTATTATTGATACAATCTGTCACAGATGAGCCACCTTTCTTTAATTTTGTATCTCATTCTCCATATTTGTTATTTATGCAGATTTTAAGCTCTTAAATATATAAGACTGGTACAGTCTTATATATAAGACTCCTACATAATGCTGGTACAGCACATATCCTCCAGCATTCAGGGACTGTCAAAAAAAAAAAAAAAAAAAAAAAGAAAGAAAAAAAAAATGTTGTTCTCTAATGATAACAAATAATTTTTTAAAGGATCAAATCTTATGAGAATATTTGTTCTGTGTTACTCAATTTTTACTGAAATGTAGCTTCCAGTTTTCCACATAGAGGGACATATATTTCAACAGCATTCTGGTATTAACTTCTGACAAAGGCAGTACTTTATTTTGAAGTTTTTCACCATGTCCCATGGATCTCCAAAGTAAACTCCCGTTTTTACTTGTAAACTCATCTATTCCTTATTTTCTAAGACTCTACACCAAGCTACCTAATCCTACTCAGAAAAAAATGAATGAGAAAATGGTAAAATCATATTCATCTTCATGCAGAATAGCTGCAGTAAAGTTACAATCTATAGAAAGTCTGCTAAAGATAACATGCCAACTCATGAAAGTTTGTTTCACTAATCATTCTTTTTCAGGTCTACAACTTCCCATGTTTCTATTACTTTTATTACTTTGTAGGTTGATAGATTGATTTAACTGATCTTAACTGCTTGAAACTGAGGTAGTAAAAAAAAAAAAGGGGGAGGGGGAGGGAAGGGGAAGGGAAGGGAAGAGAAGGGACTGTGATAGAACCCAAGTTCACCAAAATCTGGAAGTGAAGCAGTCTTACTTTTCCCTTATCCATTATTTTTAGGATAAATTATTTCCTCCAGCTCTGAGTTCAAGCTCAGCAAATTTCATTGGCTTCCAGTTTTGTTTACATTTCACAATCTCCTCTACATTTTCCTCCAGAATACTTTCTTTCTGTCTGTCTTTCTTTCTATCATATCTTGAAGCTTGTTTATGGGCCTCTTCACAGCTACAAGAAGAACTTTTGTTCAGTTCAAGATTTTGTTGAAATGAACTTACTTCCTTCTAATTCTTGTCTAGCTCACAGTTTGATATGTTTTCTAGCTGTATGCTGAGAAAGTACTCTCTGAGAAGAAACTGTCTGTCCTTTCACCTGTTGTGCATCCTCTGATGACTCTACAATGATTGACTCAGAGTTCACCAGCCAGAATAAGGTAAGCAGGAAGCCTTCTTCATAAATACCTTTTCTCCCTCAGAATCCTAATTAATATTCTTTCTTTCATCCAACGCTTTATAAAACCTAATGATTTCTAAGCTGCTGTATGTCTAGATTCCCCTTACCATGTTGATCAGTATCATATTTTGTCCCCTTGTTTCTAGTTTAAATTGTTTCTAGTCTTATGTCTAATAATTATTTTTTAATACCTTAAGGATAAATACCTTTTTATTCTGTATTTGCATGTTACCAGCTTAACATAGTCCTATGGCATAGTACTATGATAGTGCAAGTAATAAGAAATAGAAAATTATTTTTATTTCCAGATTAAAAGACATACCAGTAGCAGTTATAATGGATCAGATGATAAATTTGCAGATTTCATTAAGTACACATTAAGATTTTGATTTTGAAAAATTGTCACTGGGCTTGGTCTTAATAAAAAATAATAAAAAAATATCACTATGTATAACATGGGAAAACTATTTAGAAAGTGGTAGAAATCAGTGTAATGTTTCCAAAGTAATAGAAAATTAATTACTAGATCAGTGAATTTTGTCATGAAAACAATGTTCACTTCTACACTTTACACTAGTGAGGTTAGAAACAAAGTTTGGTTTAAATGTAAAATTCATTGAAATGCTTAGAGACATTGCTACTCTGGACACCAGAAGCAGAATTAAAAGGAAAGATGAGGCTATCATCATGGACTCTGCATGTGTATCATATAAATACATGAGAACTCTGATGCTCATTATTTAATATACACTTCTGTTTATCACCAGCATCATTATAAAAGAATACTGTTATATCTTGTAAAGGACCTTTAATATAAAGCAATAATGAAAAGTAGACCAATTACATATATGAAATATTCAAATAAAAGTCATTCTCCAAAACATTTCCTTCTTGCCCTAATTTTCAATATTGGCATTCACAGAAAGGATAAGCCCACTTGTAAACATTCCCATAGTCATGCAACACATAATAGTTTCAAGTGACACAAGATAGAAACATTATTATTATTTTTTTTTTTTTTAATTTGACAAATTGACACTGACTGGTGCATACCTCACACATCAGTACATGCCTGGGGACAATTAGTTGGAAATAGATCATTGTGGACATGCTGGATGTGACAACTTGGATAAGTTGAACGTGAGCAAGCAACATGCCTACATGGCAAAGAAGGCCAAAGGCATCCTGGAGGAATGTTGCCTGCTGGTCAAGGGAGGTGATCCTTCCACTCTCCTCAGCACTGCTGAGGCTGCATCTGGAGTACTGTGTCCTGTTTTGGGCTCCCCAATATATGAGACATGGACATACTGGAGAGGGCCACACAAATCATGAAGGAAATGGAGTATCTCTCATATAAGGAAAGTCTGAGAGAACTGGGACTGTTCACCTGAGTGAAGAGGAGACACACAGGTATCTTGTCAATGTATACAGAAAAAAAGAATTTATCTAATGGGGGAAATAAAGCAGATGGAGCCAGATTCTTCTCAGTGGTGCTCACTGGCAGGGCACTTCAACAACTCTGTGATTCTGTGATACTGCAATGGAAAAAAGAAAACAAAACAGAACAGAACAGAACAAAACAAAACAAAACAAAACACTCTGCATGTTAGCAACAGGAGTTAAATTCACAGTTTAGTATCGTTCCTTGAAGTATGAATACTTACTACAAATATTAACAAAAATACATATTTGGTATTAAGCTTGTAATAAATATTCTTGCAATTTATAGAAAAATCCACAGTTTATCTAGTATGGGAATTATTAATTCAAAATACACCATCCAACTATAACATAATAAAATTATTGGTATTAAATAACAAAATCATGTTCAGATCAACTAAATATATGGAACAGAAATAGCCAAAATCAATATAAGTCTTGTTTCAGTAAGCTTCAGCCAAACCAAATTTTTACCATTTCTTGAGGCTTGTTTTTACTCTTTCTTGTCTTAACAAAAAATCTGAAACAATTCTAGATGGTAATTAAAGATGAATATGCCAACACTCACATCTGTCAAAATTGTATCAACCTCAACCGCAAAGTAAAGGATTTTTCCATACTGCAGTGCTGTTGATGTGGCAGCATGAAAAGATTTCACTGTATTTCCACATGAGGAAAAATTTTAGATAGAAAAATTATCAGTAATGGCATTTGTTGTTTTCCTGCTCTATCACTATGCACAAATAAAATCTCTTAGAGACAGCTTTATTTTTAGACCCACCACTAATCAGAACAGCTAAAATTTCTCAAAACCAAAAGGTCTTGCCAATCAAGAAGAGTATTAAGGGAGCATCTTGCTGACACGTTTCATAGTCAAAAATTCCATTGTAAATTAATGTCTAGAAATAAGCATAGAGATATCTAGAAATCAGCCTAGCATAAGGTATATTATAAAGAATATAATAGGAGAAAGAAAAATCAAAATGAGCAAGACAGGAAAGATATGAATAGGTGAATTAAATTATATGTAAGCAATATTTCCCTCATTCATATTTCCTTTTTTGTTTGCAGCTTGCTCATCAGAATTCCTTACATATAAAAGAACCATATATGAATGGGAATATATATGAAAATGCACTGCAAAGTAGGGTGGAATTAATTTCCAAAGGAAGCTGTGTATATTTATTTAGTAGTACCTACTGTAAATGTTGGCTACCTGTCTTTCTTAGTGCTCTTGATGTAAGATTCCATTTCAAGTGTTGTTGTTTTTTTTTCCAGAATTTCAGAAAGACTTAGAACAATCTGCATAAAGCCAGAAAGAAATCTTAGAGTACAAGGCCTCAAATATTACATTGATTTATAACTGTGAAGTGATAAAAGATAAAAAGAAAGTACATTTTATGAAAATGTTTCTATAATTCCTATCTAAAAAAAATGGAAGTGGCTTACAGTCTGAGCATTGTCTAGCATGGATCTTCACTATTGGAGAAAATAGATATATGATAGAAATTTGAATAAATGACTATGAGTCACTAACATCTATGCAGTGAAAAGGAAGGGAACCTAATGAAGGGAATAATAATAATAAAATACTTTAACAAGAACCTGTTTAGAAAGTATGGTGCATATGTATTACTTATGAATTTAAAATTGCAGCATACTAGATTAAGACAAAAACAAGTAATAGTAATAGTGTTGGCTAGAAATAATTGTTTTGTAGGGAAAGTGATTGCAAAAGATAACTACAATTATGAGATGTAGAGTTTGATACAGGAAACATGCAATGGAAAACTCTGGAAAACTCCTGCAGGAAGGAATAACGAGGAGTCAAATACATCCAACCTACAGATCAAGGATAACCTCATTGTAGCAGAATTTTTTTTTTGGTAAATCCTGAAAGAGGAAAATTAACCGTAGTCTTTATTGCATTTTGTTAATTTATCTTTTCAATCTTGTAAAGTCTTGGCAGATTTCTATCTGGTTTCATACTAGGAAGTAGGATGGCACCAGATTAGATATATGCTGAAAGTGCAGATGGCAGAATTGAAACTCAGCTGTTACTGTTGAAGTGAAAGAAAAGAAGATTTAAGGAAGTAAGTGGACAAGACCTCATAATGGCCTTGACTGACGTGCCTTTTTGCAGTATTGTAAGTGGATTTTTACTGCTTTTCTTCTATGAAGATTTCTTTGAAGGACAGGGGTATGCCAGGAATAGAGGATTTTCACTTACAACAATAATTAAATTAAACCTAATCAAACCATTTTATTATTTTGTGCTGAAGGCCAATATATTTAGCATCTTCTTCCATGCATAATAAATTACATTACCTCTAGGCATTTTCAGAATGTTGATTTGTTAAAGATGTTCATATATATTCAATGGCATTTGTCATATTATCCAGGTAAATATAACCAGTTGAGTCTTTTTGTTTTTGAAAGGAAATAAAGTATTAAGTTAATTTGGTTTATTTTAAAGATAAAAAATATAAACCTATCCACTGATATGTCTTTTACACTTGAGACTTTGCTAAGGTCATTCCTACAGTAACAACCGCATTGTCTTTCGCTGCAATTGTAATATAAGAGGCTCAACATCAGTCTTCCTGCTTTCATCTCATTTCATATCATTTGTATAAAAGAGAATCTCCAGAAAACTAGCTTTGGCAGTAAGTTTCCACATTTGAAATATGGAGTGGGAGAGGGGAGGGGAGGGGAGGGGAGAGGAG
>NC_048894.1:127469733-127578630 GCF_011077185.1 Oxyura jamaicensis | reverse complement strand
GAGAGGAGAGGAGAGGAGAGGAGAGGAGAGGAGAGGAGAGGAGAGGAGAGGAGAGGAGAGGAGAGGAGAGGAGAGGAGAGGAGAGGAGAGGAGAGGAGAGGAGAGGAGAGGAGAGTCCACAGACTGCAGAAGTTAAATATCTTGCATAAAACATATCAGTACTCATCATAAAAATAATTCTTGAAGTTGCTTCCTTATGTGTTGGAAATATTTTGCATATAAACAAAGTAGATGGAGTATAAAATGTTTCTACCAACTATGTACAAAATTAAGTATGAAGTACCTACAATATAATATTTCCCATGTTGAAAATATTGCATTTCTATAAACCGACTTGCATATCAGTCAACAATTCCCAAATAATATTAAAAAGCTTTGAGTCTCAAATTTCATCTGGCATATTCAAAATTTCTTTTAATTTTGCAACATGAAAGTATGCAAACAACTGAAACTTTATCTCAGTTTATTCTAACTCCTGTGGTATCCAAGTTTTGACAATCTCACATATTGTTTCACAGATTAAAAAATATGTAAATGTACTATGGACACATCCCTCTAAAAAAAGTCAAGAGCATTACAAGTTTACTGTGCAACTTGGACCTCCTACATGTTCATCATTTAGATCCCAGAATTACTTAAGAACTATTGAAAATCTTATTTCTGGCCTTCCATCCCAAGTTTTGTATCATGTCTGTTGTTACCACCAACTTTTTTCAGGGTTACAAAGATGGTGAAAGGCCTAGAGGGGAAGACGTATGAGAAGTGGCTGAGGTCACTTGGTTTGTTCAGCATAGAAAAGAGGAAGCTGAGGGGAGACCCCTTCGCAGTCTACAGCTTCCTCACAATGGGGAGTGAAGGGGCAGGTGACAATCTCTTTGGTGACCAGCAATAGGACCCAAGGGAATGGTGTCAAGATGTGATGGGGGAGGTTCAGGTTGGACATCAGGAAGAGGTTCTTCACCAAGAAGGTGGTTGCACACTGGAACAAGCTCCCCAGGGACGTAGTCATGGCACCAAGCCTGTCAGAGTTTAAGAAGTGTTTGGACTATGCTCTCAGTCATATGGCCTGAATTTTTGAGTAGACCCGTGTGGAGCCAGGATTTGGACTCGATGATCCTTGTGTGCCCCTTCCAACTTGGGATATTCTATGATTCTATGATTGTATGATTGTATGACTTTTAAAAATTAAACTTGTTGATTTCAAAATTTTCAGAGGCCACTAAGATTGTAATGTATGTGATCTGGAGTATTAGTCATGTCTATAGAACAGTAGGAAAGAAGGGAATTAAAAATGAGATTCTATAAATTCAGATTAAGCCATTAATAATATATAGTGAAACTGAATCTAAGGTACAATTCTCCTGAAGAGGCAGTGCTATTTTTGTACTGTTTTTATCACAATTATATGAGATAAAAATGCATTAGATTTATGTCTTGAGATATTTACACCTATATGTTGGGTTGTAACTCAGCTTAAATTGAGTATATCACTATTTTTGCATTTAGAATCTATAGATCTGGTACGGTATTACTTGACAACTTCTTAAACCCCAGTCCTTTAGAAATAGGGGTCATATCAGAAATGTGAAGAAAAAAAAAAAAAAAAAAAAAAAAAAAAGCTAAATCAGCATGTAGCAACATGATTATAAGAAGGATTTCTCATCAGCTTCTGGTTTATGTTATATTAACATCTGAAAAAGCTATTTAAACATTAAAATTAATACATCATAAAACAATAGAAATGCTTCATATAAAATAGTTTTATTTGAATCACAACTACTCACAATAGCTATGAATATCCCTATTCAAATTGCTACTGTATAAAATGAGAATAAACTAAAAGTAAAATTAGAATACTCCTTTATAAATTACTATATGTCAAGCTAACAAATGGTAGACTTGTCATATTGAACAACTAAATGTCTAAATGATCATTCAGCACTCATAGTGTAGGGAAAAAACACTAGCTTTGTTGGCTATAAAGCAGTTGCTCGATTTTTCATACTGTCATTCTGCTCTATTAGCAAAGCCTAACACAATTAGGTATGAATATGCAGTAATAACATGCAAATTGTTCCCTCTCAATTGCCCCAAGGCAGCAGTCTCAGCCTTTCAAAGCTTGATTTCTTCTACATCATTACAGGCTTGGCATAATTCATCAGAATAAAAAAATACCTCAGCCTTATTGCATGTGGCCAGCTAGTAAAATCATCAGTAGTTGTTAACCATTCTCCCTCAATAGGTTTGTTAGCAACGCTGTCCCCAGCTCCCTGCCACTCCTGCACTTGTACATGTTTCCCTTGGGTAATGTTAGACACTACATTTGAGCCTGCCAGAACAATTAACCCTACTGTTAATTAGAATGAAATGTCAGGCGCACAGATGGTACAAGCTGGCACCCTGCCATCCCGCCAACTGCTGCTGAAAGCAGCTACCCCGCTGCTGACAGCTGTTCAGCTATGTCCCAAACCAGCAGATGTCAAAACTTTCCAGCTGAGGAAAGCTAAAAAAGCAATGATGGGAGTTTCTAGTCCCAGCAGTAATGATGACTGTTTTACTGTTATTGTATCTATTACCTGTTGTCATACTGTACCCATCAAGTGGAGTCATCAAGCAGCAAGATACAAATTAAAAATACCAAAAGTCAATAATTGTAAAAGTGTTTTCAAGCTAATTCTGTAAAACTCTCTCTCTATATATATATAAAAGAATGGAAGAATGAGAAGTAAACATATATATATATTGATACATTGCATTAGAAAGTATTACTCTAAATAATTAAATATTTGTACAGTGGAGTATGAAAATATTTTCTGAAGACAATTGTTAACATACGAACTCATTTCTTCAAATCTTAGTAAGATGAGCAATTTTCATACCTTATTTGTCTATTTGATTTTTTTTTTATCGTTTTGTGATATGAAGCATTGAAGACTAAGTTTCAGAAGTCCAACTCTACCCAAATTCTCTCATTGCCTAAGCAATCAAAATTTGAATTTAACCCTAAATATGTGAAGGAAAGATCACAGAACATCTTCTGGAGTGAACTGGGATTCTAATACTGGCAACTGAGCTTTGGTTACTTAAATTCTTCTTTGATTTAGAAAATCTGCTTTGGCTTACAATTTTTGAAAAATTCAAAAAATATAATGGAAGATACCATTTCTGCAACGTGAGAAATTCTCCCTTATGTTCGTAGCTGCATAAAGATGGAATGAGTACTTTCTTCAGGATTTCTTTACAAATATTATCGGCGGAGCTGAGTCTGGCTGGAGGCCTGTGACCAGCGGTGTTCCCCAGGGGTCATTGCTGGGTCCGGTCTTGTTCAATATCTTCATTGACAACCTTGATGAGGGAATAGTGTCTGCCCTCAGCAAGTACGCTGATGACACAAAGCTGGGAGGAGTGGCTGACACGCCAGAAGGCTGTGCTGCCATTCAGCGAGGCCTGGACTGGCTGGAGAGATGGGCAGGAAGAAACCAAATGAGGTTTAATAAGAGCAAGTGCAGAGTCCTGCACCTGGGAAGGAAGAACTGGAAGTATCAGTACAGGCTGGGGGACGACCTGCTGGAGAGGAGATCTAAAGAGAAGGACCTGGGGGTCCTGGTGGATGACAGATTGACCATGAGCCAGCAGTGTGCCCTGGTGGCCAAGAGGGCCAATGGGATCCTGGCATGCATTAAAAGGAGCGTGGTCAGCAGGTCAAGGAAGGTGATCCTACCCCTCTACTCTGCCCTGGTCAGGCCTCACCTGGAGTACTGTGTCCAGCTCTGGGCTCCCTGGTACAGAAAAGACAGGGATCTCCTGGAAAGAGTCCAGTGGAGGGCCACAAAGATGATACGGGGCCTGGGGCATCTTTCCTATGAGGACAGGCTGAGAGACCTGGATCTGTTCAGCCTGAAGAAGAGGAGACTGAGGGGGGATCTTATCAATGTCTATAAATATCTGAGGGGTGGGAGACAGAAGGATGTAGCTAACCTCTTCTCAGTGGCTTGTGGGGACAGGACAAGGGGCAACAGCCACAAAATAGAACACCGGAAGTTCTGCACCGACATGCGAAAGAACTTCTCGGTGAGGGTGACGGAGCACTGGAACAGGCTGCCCAGGGAGATTGTGGAGTCTCCTTCTCTGGAGGTATTCAAGGCCCGTCTGGGCGCCTACCTGGGCAGCCTGCTCTGAGGATCCTGCTTTGCTGGGGTGTTGGACCTGATGATCTTTCGAGGTCCCTTCCAACCCCTACAGTTATGTGATTCTGTGATTCTGTGATTAGATCACGTAGCTTTTGGCAATAATAATAATTAAAAAAAAAAAAAAATAGAAATATTTAAAAAATTAATATAGTTTCTTATATACTTACTTATTCTAACTTACTGTTCGGCAATTAAATGATTTATACCAAATTAAAAAACAAATACAAAAGAAAATGCCAACCTAATTAGAATATATTTGTTTTACAATTTAACAAGATTACACTAATATCTGCAAAAAAATGAGATCCATGAATTATAAATTTTGAGCAAATGACTTCAGTTGCCTTAGAAGTTTATGGGATAGAAGTTCTTGAAAAGAATTTCTGTAAAGTTAGAATTAAGGAAA
Organism: Oxyura jamaicensis; assembly: GCF_011077185.1. Lineage (NCBI taxonomy): Eukaryota > Metazoa > Chordata > Aves > Anseriformes > Anatidae > Oxyura > Oxyura jamaicensis. The sequence continues at coordinate 127,574,034 of NC_048894.1, read as the reverse complement.
AAATAGATGTAAAATATATAAATAAAAATCAGTTAAATTTACTTTTTTTTTTTTTCTCTGAATACATATTTCATATATTCCTATAGACATTCAATTTGAAATTTATTGTTTCTGACTCTGTATTGTCAGTTTATAAGACAGGTATCTGACCATATTTATTACATTTATATTTAGTGTAGGCTTATAGTGTTAATAAATGCCTTTGATTTAGGTTTGTTTGGATTAATATATATAGCTTCAGTTTATGTGGTGCTAGTAAGAAAGTAATCACTTGCATATTTTAATATTAGTTTGGTTCTGGTTTATATTTTTTTTCTACAGTTAGGTAGTTATATACAAACTTTAGGAGAAAGACATAATATTAAGAAATAAATGTAACATATACTTAGTTCATCAGATTACTAATGGTTTGTTGAACTTATTCAGCAGTCAGAAGCTTCATGTAAATATCATGTACACTAAAAAGAGGAAAACCAGTATGTGCTAACAGAGAATCTGAGGCACTTGTTGAAGAAGGCAGTCTGTGATGCTTATACTACAATCTTGCCAGCTATGGCAGGTATAGCTTTAGAAACAACTAATAGCTGTCATGGATAAACTACTCCACAGTAATTCATAAGACACTTCAGACAGTTGTCTTCAATGACCATAGTAAAATTTAAATCTGAGGGCAGGCATCAGCCCGAAGTACTTCAGTCTTTCTAAAGAATGTAACTGATACAAGACTCTTGTCTTCACTTCATTTTTTTCATGTCAGAAAACTTTTCTAAGATATTGCCTGTCCTTGATATGGTGTGGAGATTCTTGTTGGAGGTCTCATGTATTATTTTGGAAGGCATACCTTTCAAGAGTGTAAGAAGAGAATTTAGGATTAAGTTGTTTCTGCTTTGTCTGGACATGAAAAGAATTTAGTAGGAGACCTTGGTGATATGGTGTATGTTTGCAGGCAGCTGTCACTAGTCACGAAAGCCCATTTGTTATTTGTTGAGCAACCATTAACCTGGATGTACAGGTGGCATTGTACAGCCACGTATCTTCATATATTACTGCTGATGCAGACAACATGCCTGCTAGACAGAAAAGTAGCCAGGCATACTGAAAATAAATAAATAAATAAATAAATAAACAATACAGAATTAAAAGATTGGCAGCTTCCCCACACAGACTTTGCAGTAAAGTTTCAGTGACTCTCACACAGCCTCAGTGTTGGCACCCTCCCTGTTACTGAGCTGTCTGCAAGCCTGGACTCTCTGCGGGACTGCAATTCCACCATGACCCCATGGAAGTTCTGAAAGTCTGAGGTCCCAAGCTGTACTGTCTGGTCAAGTGGTATTCAGTACCATGCATGGTGCACAGCCTGTGGCAAGAGTCAACCTGCTAATAATGGTCAACTAATGGTCAAGTACTTCACAAGGTACAATTGTAACACCATGTCATAGGCATCATGTAAATGAAGGATTTTGTATATCCTATGGCCAGGACACACTAAAATCCCCTACCAATTTATGATATAAGCTGGGCAAAGACCTAGTTACTGCATCAAAAGGTCCTACCCAAAATTCAGGGTATATCAGCAAGTATCAGGCCTTCAGTTATGGTTCCTCTTACACAATGACTCTTAGACCTGTTTGAAAATTGTTTGGCAACACAGGAACATTTACTAAGACTCTCCCAAGCCACCATCTTCTCTGAGTTGAGACAAAATACAAGAAGTGTTTGTACTTGGTAGCTTTGGTTTCCCTGACTTTATGAAGCTGGAAAATTTGACTGGACAACATATCTCTTTGCTCCCCAATGGAAAAAATAAATTAACAAATGAACAAAAAAGACTTTCAGTGGATCCTTCAGACACATTCATTTTCCCCATTTTCCCTTTTTTCTATCTCCCGATTCAATCTAAATGGTGGTAACTCATTCAGTCAGCTTCCAGATGAGCCAGGACTAGTAAGATCTCCCGCTTTTCCACTTTAATCAATAATTTCCCAACTAACTTCCCCAGCCAAAGAGCAGCACTGACTCACTTTGATACAGCTCTTTCCCCTTTTTCCCATCTTTTTATCTTGAACATTTTAACTACCCCTCTCTCCAATAAGGAAGGTATTATGCAAGGGCAAAATATACCATGTATATGAAATAAAAAAGAACAATGAAATTATTATAACTAGATAAACATCCTCACAGGTGGTTCAAGATTTAGGTCAGGGAATTATTATTTCACAGATAAAGAGAAATATTGCTAAAAGAAAGAAAGAATTAAAGTAACACTGATCTAAGAAAGATTCTCAGAAACATTTATTCTTTTTATCATAGAATGACAGTAATATCAAAGAAAATAATATCAAAGACAGTAACCTCTCTTCTACAGAATTACTTTAAGAAAATTTCAGAGTTCAGAATTAGGCATTACTCTTTGCAATAGCAAGAGTAATGCCTCAGTACCACACACACTTCTTGGCTAACAGCCTAGTGAAATTGAAGTAAAGGGTTAAAGGGTTAAATTTCTGTTGTGTCTGTTGGGCCAAGATTCGAGTAAACTGTACATAAGATTATTATTATTATTCTTTATTTCTCTCATTTTTTTTTTTAAAAAAAAAGGAAACTTATGGTGGAGCTCTTATCAAAATAATGAAGAGATCGTCCATTTAAAACTAGTTTCCTTCTCAACTTTGTTAAATGAAATGAAAGACAAAAAATTGATTTGAAAACCTTCGCAGAAGTGTCTCCCCCACCCCACTTGCTGCTAACAAAGGTACTTGAACTTGTGCCATCTCACAAACAACTGTCAGATGTTTCAAACCCACACAGTTCCTCAGGGCATTCAGTACATTTATACGAATCAAGGACATTGGGTATGTGCTTTGGATCAGAGGGTTGATAATATGCATACTGAATGCATCTCAGACATAAAGGATCTCATTTATGTTCTCAGGGTATACTGCTCCAGGCACAAAACAAAGTATTTTCTCTGGGATTCAAGCTGCACATACCTCCCTAAGCACAGACTGTTTTTGCAATGTATGCTCACTGTATCTGAAACAGTGCACATAGTCCCTACCATGTTTTTGATCAATACATGCGCTACACATCATATGTAGATTACTACAAAAAATATAATAATAAATAAATAAATATTTAAAAATAAAGCTTTTGTTCAGAGCTCATTCAAAAATTGACTTATAAATACTATAGGCAATGTCTATTAATTAAGCACTTCCTATTGGTAATTACTAATTTTACTGAATCTGACAATTAGTAATTATCTTTACTAAACACTTAAACAATTCCTTAAAAGCTTTAAGTGTCTCAAATAAACTACCAACAGCAACCATTTAAGCCATTTTAACAAATGTTAATCTCACTGTACAGTATATGAGCACATATTCAGAACATGAGATCTATAAACTGAAGGAAAAATGAAATTTCAGTGGTTACCATCAATTTAAGTCTATATTAATGCTGTAGATTTTCTTCAAGTACTTGCTTAAATTAGAGTTGACACCTATTTCAAATCATGCATTTCTGAAATCCTTATTAATAAATCACCACTATTTTAAAACATTCATCACCAAAATCAGGTCAGATGATTAAGGGATTATTTCTACAAAGCTTGATATTTAGTGTCTGAACACCCACATTTTCAGTGACTTAAGTGGAACTTCCTTGAAAGCTATATGATCTCGTGGATTAGGTTTAGGCCTGGGAGCCATAAAGTTCTGAGCTCTGTTTCCTCTTATTCACTTACATTACATTAACAATTTTTTTATTTGACATTAGTACTATTTAGTCTGAAATCAGGTTTATATTTATTCTGCTTGACTGATTAGGAAACTGGCAAATTTGTGATGTTAAACGATATCCTGAAGGTGTGAGAAAAAACATATCAAATTCATCTCTGGCATTCTGTATTCTCTTTAATACCAAACTGTGCATGTAAGTGTGTGGTGGGAAAGGTGGGACGAAAGAATGGGGACCCCCTCTAATTCTGAATCTCTGTTTATGTCCCACCAAAATCAAACAAAAAGAAAGAAAACATCATTTGAGCATTCTTAGTGACAAAATAAGCGTACATTTAGTAGAAAAATAGTGGTGGAAGACTGGCAAAATAAAGTGCTGATCTGTCCAAGACTTACAAATAATAGATATATTTCATGTTGAAAATATCATGTACTTCACAGGGAACCTATGAACTATCTAGGCAGACCTTTTAAAAATATGGACATTCCAAAAATATATTAATTTACATTTCAAACTTTGACATAAGAAAAATTTCCTCTGAGCAGTATTTTATTGAAGATAAGAATGTGGCATATTTCTCCCCATCACCTCACACTTTTTCTAATCTCTTCTTGGAGCCAAAAGGATTTCCACTAATCTTTTGTTGCTTATAGTAATAAGATCCTGAATTCTACAATAATATTCCCCTTCCTTTTGCAGTAGTCAGTTTCTTCTTCTCCAAAAGGTCATTTCTGAGATACAGGATGTGTTCCTGTCCCTTTTAGGATTTATACATAATTCCTCATAAACATAAAACTGAATGGATACTGTGGTTGAATGACATATTTCAATAACAGGAGATTGTTAAATTGAGAATTGCTACCAATTGGTATATTCGCGGATTAAATAAATATGCTGTACAAAACATAACATTTACAAAATACACTAACAGACATAAATATATATACACATAGAGAGCAACAAATTGTATGTACATACAGAAAAATACATAGCACATTATATCTATAAATATAGATTAATGCACTTTACAATATTTAAACTGACTAATTTCTGACACATGATCTAATCTACCAGGAAGGTTTAAAGGTTCCACATAACTACACATGTAAGTATGCCCTTACTGCTGACCTTACAATGCACTTAGGATCTTGTACTTCACTAATGCTGTTTCTACCACTACAAGCAATTTATTCTACCTCACGTTCATCAAGTGCTCATAAATCAGCATTAGGCCACTTTTTTTACTGAGTTGCTGATTTTTAGCCAGCAGACAGCAGCAGCAGTTGGATTCAAAGTCTAATATTGGCACACATATTGATTTTAATTAGTCTAATTAGTTCATTACACTAAAAATCAAACAGACCATTTATTACATTCCCAACTAATGACATATGATCAAGGATTTAATATGATAATGAGCAAGATCAATTATCACTCATAAAGGAAGTCATTAACAAGTGTAAACACTGCCAAACTGAATACCATTACAAATTATGAAGTCATAGCTAGGTCATTTGCATAAGCATACTAATTTTATTTCATGATATTCCTTCCATTTAATACTCTACCTTTCATAAAGCTCCTTTTTTTTTTTTTTTTCCATGAGATTTGATTCATTGCTGTAAACTCAATTCTTATTGTCAGTAATACCATTGTTCACTACATAGTCCTTAAACTTTATGCTATTAATTCAAGGTTCAAGCACACCAGACAACATCTATGGACTCTCAGAAAATATTATGGAATATTACAAGAAGGAAATGAGGTTTCCAGCTGTATCAAAGCAAATCCAGGACTATTTATCTACTGGGGAAAATTCAAGAACTACCTTCTTTGTGGTCTGGAATACTTCACACACAAAATTAGGCCTATGATTGAAGTCTGCTCTGCCCCTGTTGTTTAACAGTATAAAACGAAGGAAGCAACACCCACTAGGGCATTTTCACCTTACTGTAGAAACTGCAGAATTAATTTTTTTAAAATAAAATATACAACTTGAGCTCTAAGTAGTTATATATTCTGTCTGTTTAAAATCTCAGTACTTAATTCTATTTGAATTTCTGCAATGTCCCTGTCACAATCATTATCTATTCAGTATCTTACAGAAATATCCAAGATGTCAATCAAAATCATAGCAATTATACTTCCTATTATAGGAGAATTATATCTACATGTGCACAACAATCAAGAATGTAAAGTATAATACATCAATTTGCAAAAATTACTTTTCTTCTATTTTAGTTTACAAAGGTTACTTTGGAATACTTTTATTATGCACATCTCTATACCAGATTTTATTCATTTGCTGTATTTTTAATAAGAAACTGGAATAAGTCTCCATTCCCTTGAAGATTTTTAAAGATTTCTAGGTGCAGAAGCTATAATTCTCACCTATAGCCCAGTCACTTGATGTTTAAATTCTATGGATAGAGGGAAAATTGAATTTACTAATACTCAGATTAGAACTTCACACAAGAAGCAAAAGCTTTTTAGTGTAAAACTAAATTTTTAATTCAAAAAATACCTTGCTTATTGTGAGGATATTATTCTAGAAGCAGCACATTATTAATAGATCTAATAGCATTCAATCTATATCAAGGTAAGGGCAACTCTATGTATTTTTGTATGCTCATCAATAACAGAAAGCTATACCTTCAGATTCTTTGATTAACTTCCTTACAAGGCCTCAGTCTTGGATAGCGTCATCAAAAAATATTCTGCACTTTGCAGGAATAAACTCAATGTCATCAGGTTCTAGTTTTTCCACAACACATACTAATAATTATATAGGTACTTGTTCCTTCTACTAAATTTCAAAGAAAATAAATACTCATTAATAATTCTTAAATTAGTGCAACCCCGTACCAAATAATTCAGGAAATGTGCAAAACATGAAAAAAAACTAGCTATGAAACTTTGCACTCGTAACGATTGGAACAGCTCTTTAAGGCACTGCAGAGCCAAAGCTGCCACATCTACTATCCATTTCCATTTAGTTTGAGATTGGTAGAAGTCAACTGATATATAGCTGGGTCATTAGCTGTGTCATGTCCTCAGGTTTTATGTGATTACATGCATTAGAACTTATAATTTTGTATATATTTTTCTGCTTAGTACTTAATTGGATATATTCTGGATTCTGCTATTTAAATAACTAGGTCATGATTTTATTCAATACATACTTTCTTAATGTCATTTTTATTCCACTGTTTTTTCACTTTTTCTTTTTTTTCTTTTTTTCCCCACTTTTTTTTTTTTTTTTCCCTTTCTTCTCACTTCTACTCATTTACTCTCACTTCTACTTCTTTACTCTGATCCATGCCATTTTTTCTCTCTCTCTTTCCCCTAACTTACAGGTCTCTGTGCCTTAGCCACTTTTCCTAAATCAGAGTTTGTGCTGGCTTTAAATACAAATGGAAAATTGTATTGAATTTAAGTATATGTTTATATGTACACCGGAACACTATTCAGATGTCACCATAAACACTGAACTAATTATTGGCTACTATTCTACACAGTATTTACAGGAAAGATTTAAAATAAAGATTCATAACCCTTTTTTTTGTTAATAAATACATAAATAAACAGCAAAATAAATAAAAGCTATCAGCTATCACTTACCACCATAGGAAGGGAAGCTCTGTGCCATGGTCACAATGACAGATGTATAGTCTATTTCTCTCTGACCCAGAGAATGAAAAACAAAATATCGCCATACAGTTCAGACTGACTAAACAGCAAACCAAAGGCGGAAACAGTACTTAAGTAAAGAAAATAGAAATAAATTCTGACAAATTAAATGTAAATACATAAAAATGCAATTCAAGGATAAAACAAACAAACAAAAAAAAACACATCTTAAACATCTTAACTAGTAACGAATTTTAAAGATTATTATTTATTTCCAAAACATCAGGAACAAAAACTCTGTCAGGGAGATTGTAGGACCAACTGACAACCTCAGAATCACTGCACAGAAGCTAAATGAAGTCTCTGCATTAGCATTTACTGTGGAAGAAATGGAGGAGATGACTGTATTGGAACCATTTGGGGGCAGAATGGGCTGCAACAGATTGTCTGTCTGAAATTGAACTGTGAAAGCAGTTTCAGTACAAACAGGCATAATGGACCTTAACCACACACCATAACAGACAGTATGCATCCACATACTCAAGTGCAACTCAGGGAGGAACAATCTGAATTGATAATGTTAGGATGTAACCTCTTGTTCTTCCTTAGTACAGCATGCAAGGTATCAAAATCAATGACTATATATATAAAGGGCACCAGGGGACTTGGAGCAACCACACACCCATAAGCCAGAAGTCATATTGGACACATGAGCAGAGGAGATAATCGAGTTCAGAATCCTCTATACGTATGAATTACTTGAGCCTTTTTCTCTCCTTCCGAAGCACCCTCCACAATCTGTTTTGGGGAAGAATACTGAATTAAACAGACTCCTTTAATTGATATGACAGTTCTTATGTTACAACACTCATTCATCCATATCCATATATTCTGATCCCACTGCATTCCATCTTTAAAGAATACCTAATCTTAAAAAGTGTAAAGAAAGGGTAAACAAGGAACAGAACATCTTCCAGAGAGCCAGAGATAAACACGGCTTGCCTCTGGAAAAGAGGCAACTCAGAAGAGGTATGACAAAGACCTATAAAGTCACAAGTAGTATGAAGAAAGAGAGACAGTATTTTATTTATTCTTATACCAGAAGAATTAGAAGACCTAGAAGACTTCAAAGGAAATAATCAAAATGATGGATTCAAAACAAGGAAATACTATTTTTGCACCATAACAGTAGAAGTGTGATAATAATTACCAATGAAAATATGTTTAAAAATTGGTCAATTTTAAAATAAATAAGAAAAACAGAGAAAACATTTAAAGGCTACAAAGCACAATAATATTACTTGAAACTAAGATGAATGTTGTCAGGAACTCAGAGAATATTAACCAAAAAACAAACAAACAAACAATATATATATATATATATATATATATATATATATTCCCTTCGTATTCTAGTATTTCTAGCCCTTTACTACAGGTCACTGTTTTAGACAAAGTACTGCCTGGATAGATTTGGGGTGTGTTCCAGGGAGACAATTCTTAAGTCTAGAGACCAAAGACATGGTCTTTCAGTACAGGCCATAGAGTTGTCATTGTTATTTTTAAATATATAGATTAGTATGACCCTAAAATATAAGGCTGTTAGGATGCTGCTCTCATGAAGATTTCAAGATTTTTCCCAAACCAGGCATCTAACTTGATTATTAAGTTGAGACTGTATTGCAATGTTTTTAATTCTTATTTCATGAATAAATGCTGGAGATTTCATTTCTAAGAATTCTACTGATATTTCTATGGCTCTGGAAGCAGGGATCTCTAGATATTCAGTCTAAAAGACTTAATGGATAAATTGGAAAAAAAAATAAATAGATAAATTCTTTGACAAAAAGCTATCTCTGGTAAACCATGAAAAAGTAGTGTTCTGCATAAAATAATTTTAACATAAATACATGTTGCACACATAAATGAGAAAAGCATTAACAAAAGAATAGTTTTACTAACACAGTACAATAAGGGTAACTGGCAGGATCAGAGCCTGTAATATACTTTCAGTGTATTCTCACTCATAACTTAGTTTGGGATGGACATTTTCAGGTCAGCTGGCTCAGCCCTGTGCTTAAAATGGGGCTAACTTCAAAGGTAGATGAGGCTGCTGTATTTGTCAGACATTCCACTAAGAAAGTAGAAATCCTGAGTTCAAACTGTAGCATGACAAATCTTAGAGTAAACAAAAGAAGAAAGTTCTGGGGTGGGAGGACAGATTCTCACTAGGTCTTACCTCTAGCATGAGATGACTCTGAAGTGGAGGAAAGAAAAAACAAAAGGTCTGAATCAGGGAAATGATATTGATCAGCACCTAAAGCATTTTTGCATACTGGTGAAATGAATTACATGTAGATGTTTTTAAGGTTTTCCAGTGATCTATAGCACTCCTGAACCTTTTATTGATGCTGATGACACTCCACTGCAGAGCTAGTATGTTTCTTGCTTTAACTGTTATATGATCCCCGGACAGTTAGACTGTAAACCAGAAGTACCCAGAAGGTTGGAGTGCAAGGGTCAATGTACTCAAGCTAGTACATTCAATGTTAGTCTTAGGCGGTAGGGTAATTGGGATACAAGCCATGTATCTCAAGATAAAAGTATCAAACTCTGCACTTGGGCAGAATGTTCTTTAGAGGCCATGCTTAGAGGCAGCATCCAAATATTACCCTAAAGTACATATAGTATGGATATTAAAACTGATATAACAATTTGATGACCATTGGCAGCAAAGAGTTCCATCAACCCCTTAATAAACTTTTAACAAATCCTCCTTCTTACCCTGCTTTAATAGCTTTTTTATTTCAATAATTGTATAGGGAATAACTTACCAGTGAATTGCTTTTCCAGTATGAGACTGAAATTACATATAATGATTAGCAATTGATATTACAAACTATTTCACATGCTAACATTCTTTATTTAAGGTTATATTTTTAAAAAATCCTTGATTTTCATGCATGTTACCCTGACATTGCCTGTCTTAAAACCAGCTTTTCTTCAAAGAGTTGGCAAAATAGAAGGCTAAGGTCAGTCAGATCACTTGCTGTTTCAGCAAATTGCTTAGAAGCTTCAAATTCTTGGGAGATTTTACTCCACTGATTATGAGGAAAACAAAGTAAGCATAACAACTTTGAAAGGAATACCTCTTAGATAGTCTGATACTTGCTTTCAAGAAAGGAGTGTAGGTCTATGACTCATAATGGATGGCCAAAGGCAATGTTTTCTGATTCCATTGACCTTTCAACACTCTATGGACAGGAAGTATAAATCTAATGATTAAGTCACAGGCTGCTAGACTAGACGGTAAAAGAATGCTTTTTATAGGAAATAAAATGAAAGAGAACAAATTAGTAATATAATATGGAATTTCACTCAATAGTGCAATTTGAATGAGTATTTCTATGAAGTTTAAATAGTAAATACAGATATTTTAATTTTTTTATCTAACAGACCAACTGCTTTTACAGGAATTCAAATAATCAAAAAATTACAAGTTATAGACTAGATGGTAAAAAAAAAAAAAAAAAAAAAGTTTATTTTCAAATATATTTACCATACATTTCACTAACTATGTGACTGCTTAAATCAACACACTTCATCATACTTGTATCCTGCAGGTTGATCAGCAGTCTCATTATTCAGTAACTCATATTTTGTTCAATGACAAAATTAAAGTATGTATTGATTTTTTTTTTTTGGTTAAAATCTCTAGTATTACACATATTAAAATGCAACAAAAATGTAAATTAAGTTTATTGTAATATAAGTAGTGTTTTTAATGTAATTTCAAGGGTCAAGAACTTAGGATTTTATTTTCTCAGTCTACTGTAATTCTTGTGTAACTACACTCAACAGATCTTAGATTCTATTCTGATTACTGGCACAGGTTCAATAGCGAGAGTGGTGCCAACCACTCTCGCTATTGAACCACAAAGCTTGTCCTGGTACAGTGCATAAAGTGTAGGTCAGCTGGGAAACACACTGTGAATCCTGTCAGAAAAAGAAAGAAATTGAACTTAAGTACTTTAATATATAAAAAAAAAAAAATTAGCTTTATTTACTTATTTATTAGTTATTTTATTTAGTTATGTCTGCTGGTATCCTTTGAACAATATTTACATAACTTCTTTTACAGCAGTACAGCAGCCCCAAACAAGCAAATGCTAAACTGACACTCCAATTATCCAATAAGAAATTGCTAAAGCCCCTTTGTAAGCCCACTCTTATTTTTTTTTTCCATATAATAATAATTTAAAAAATCACATCTAATGTCAAAGGTCCTCTCCTCTGCCTCTCCTCTGCCTTTATCAGCACTTCATCACCACCCTGGCTGCCAAGAGTTGTAAGGCAGTGAAAAACCAATGGTGCTAAGAAGGTTGAGAAAGACCACAAGCAGAAAAGAAGCCCAGAGAAAAGAAACCCACAAACTTTTGGGGTTGGATTTAAAAACAGAATTCTGGCAATGCATCCAGGCTTGAAAACTGCAGGGACGTGGGAGTACTGTTTTGCTTTATCACAGAAGCCATTCTCATGGGCTTAAATGCTGTAGCAAAAACCAACAATGTTGGAAAGTCTAGGGAGACATTACCTGTTTTTCACCACATTGATGGTTTCAACCAAAACAAAGACTACTTCTCTGCTTAACCATGACAATGCAGAGACAACATATTGAAAGCCACTCCAAATAAAAACAGAGAATCATATTTTAGGTTTAAAAATATGATATGATGTATGAATAAGGAATGCCTCAAAGAGAAACTGTTTTGAATCATATCAGTTTATCATGGCATGAGATGCTTTTATGTCAGCCATCTTCTCTGAACAAGTTCAGTAGCTAGCCAGCAGCTTATCTAATCAAAGTTGAGGTACAGATCCTAACTCTCATCCAGCTTTCACATCCAGATGATCTGAAGGACAAGGTGCTTTGCCTATGCCATCTGAAAGACAGAAAGACAGTGACAGACTCAACTTTTTAATACCTTCTGAATACTTTCTCCAGTAATGTCAACCCTAACATATTAAAAAAAATAAAAAAAAATGCCCTAAGCTATCTTCTAGATAGAAACAATTGAAAAGTTCTGAATGGCATCAGCACTGTTCTTCATTCTAGGACATTTAAACTGTGTCTGGCATCCATTACTGAACAGCAGGCTGTTAACACTGTCTCCTTCAAAATTCTTGTATCCAATGTAAGATGTTACTCTGGATGCATGGACAACTAGATAAATTTAAAAGCCAGTCAGACAGTCAGGATGAGAGGAAAGGGGTTAATGTGCTGCAACAATTGGAACAGCACAGAGGTATGTACTGGGAACTCTACTCTTTAATATCTCAATGACCCAAACAACACAACAGAGTTCATTCTAATCAAGTCTGCAGATGACACCAAACTGGGGGGGATTTATGGATATTCCTAAAGGTATGGCTGCTGTTCAAAGGGAGTTGAACAGGATGAAGGAATGGACAAACACAAATCTTAAGGGTATCCAAAGACAAAGGCCAAGTCCTGGGAAAGAGGGACTCCGTACACCATTACTGTCTGGTATTGGACTGCCTGGCAAGCAGCTATTCTGGAAAAGACCTGTGTTGGGAACCAGCAAGCAGAACATAAGCCAGCAGTGCATCCTAGCAGCAAAGGCAGCCATCATTCTAGGCCACATGGAGCACAGCCAATAGATCAGAGAAGTGATTAATCCCCTTCAGCACTTGATCCCAGTACTTGCTAGCTGTTATCAAGGATACTGCATCCTATTTTGCCACCTATCCCACTACAGGAAAGCCAATGATAAACTGGACTAAGCTCAGTTGAAGGGCAACAAGATGCTGAAGAACATGCCCTGTGACACAAAATGTACGTTTAAGTTGAAACAAAAAAGGTTGCTGTAGTTGTTTCAAATTGATGGGAAGCTAAACTTCAACAGACCACTCCCACACTTCTTCTCTCAAAGGAAGAGGTGGAAAAAAAATGATGAAAAAGGGCTCAAGGGTTCACATAAAGACAAGGAGATTGCTCACTAATTATTGTCACAGGCAAAACAGACTCAACATATGGAGATTAATTTCATTTATTGCCTATTACTAAAAGAAAGGAGCAGTGAGAAATTAAAAGCAAACTAGAACCACCTTCCCCCAATCCACCCTCTTCCATGTGCCCTCTCTGCCTTGTGTCCTGTCCGCGGCCCCCCCGCGCCCCCCCTCATCATCTGCTGCTCCTTCATGGCCACTCTTTCCCTACTCCACGTGGGGTCTCTCCCACACGATGTCATCTTTCCTGGACTGATCCTGTGTGAGCTTCCCGACAGGCAGCAGCTCTTCAAAAACTGCTAAGATACAGGTCCATATAACAAGGTCCACCCTTCAGGAGCAAACTGCCTCAGTGTGGGTCCCCCAGAGGTGGCAGCTCCCTGCAAATCCCCTGCTCCTGCATGGGATCCTATCACAGGCTACAGAGCTGGCCCAGAGCCTGCTCCTGTAGGGGGTCTCCATGGTCTGCAGCTCCGGCGTGGGGCCTGCTCCTGCAGGGGCTCTCCATGGGCCACACCCTCCTCCTGGCCACATCCACCTGCTCCAACAGGGACTTCTCCACAGGCTGCAGCATGGAGATCTGCTCCATGTGGGACCCATGGGCTGCAGGGGGACAGCCTGCTCCACCATAGTCTTCTCCACAGGTCACAGGGTAACTTCTGCTTTGGCACCTGAGGCACCTCCTGCCCTCCTTCTGTACTGACCTTTGGATCTGCAGGGCTGTTTCTCACTCTTCTATTCTGGCTGCTGTTGAGCAGCTTTGCTGTTGGTGGTGGTGGTGGTGGTGGGTTTTTTGTTTGTTGCTGTTCTTTTTTTTGCCTTTTTTTCTTTTTTTCATTTCAGTAATCTGCTCTCACAGAGGCGTTCATTGACTAAGCTCTTGTGTGCAGTGGGTCTCTTTTGGAGCTGGCTGGAACTTGCTCTTATCTGACATGAGGCAACTTCTGGGCTCTGCTCACAGAGCCCACCCCTGCGTTTCCCCCACTACCAAAACCTTGCCATGGAAGCCCAATGCAGTTGTGACTAAGGAAATTTCACTTAAAGGCCCAGTCAAGAACTGGCACAGGTTGCCCAGAAAAACTATGCAGACTCCCTCCTAGGAGGTTTCAAAGTCCAGACTGGACTTACAAGTTGCCCTGCTGTGGGCAGGGGGTTGGCCTCTTAAAGTCCTTTCTACCCTGACCTACTATACAATCCTATTATAATTCCTCAGATGGAAATTGATCTACATAATCATTCTCAAGATCTAAAAATTTGCCATAGGCATCAGAAGAGCATTTCTGTGTAAATATTATTTCAATTCATTCACTTCAGGAGGTAAAATCTTTTCACTAGAATTTTTACCAAAAACACTTTTCCATTATGTTTTTTGGTTGTCTACTGACATGAACAATGCTTGAAATGGCCTAATGCATAATCTGTCAAATAACATCACAAATGTGCAAGCCATCTTAAGCCTCCAGAGACTAGTTAGACTTTTGTAAACATTCAGCTGTGTACCATAGACATTTCGATTAAGACACTAAAAAGATGCAAAAAGAAAACTGCTCTGAGTATTTCAGTCACAAGGATGTTAAAAAATATCTGTCAATGTTGGAGACTTGCCTTTGATGACAATACTTCATCTTGTGTGTTAGTACTTCATAGAACAGAAATACTTAGCCACTGCATCGGCCTTTTTGTAACACATGCATTTCCTTAAAAGACTGTGTTTTTTTGTTGTTGTTGTTTTTCCCATGTGATTTTTTTTAGTGACGGGACAACGGTGCACCTTTGAAAATACATAGCCAGATGAGATTAACAGAAAGACTATTATTGTTGTTCTGTTTTGATGGTTTTGTTGGTGCTGGTGGTTTTTCAAGACATCTTTTCAATACGCCTTGACTCCATTTTACAGAGCAAACTGTAGCTTCTGGAAATGAATCAAAAAGTTATTTGTACTTTCCCAGCTATATGCCTGGTCTTCACTTACATTCAGTCCACTAGTTGAAATTTATACTAAACAGGCATTCTGGAAAATGTAAATCCTGACAGAAACAGAAAGTATATATATAAATAAAATGTCTAAATTATCTTTATTAACCTTACTCTGTACTTCAATCTTCTATCTTCATAAAAATTACTAGAATTAATTTACCTTAATAACTCAAAGTACCCTTTAGTGCCTTGACATATTCTTTTGTCTCCAACAAGTTAGAGAGAAAAGTTTGATTAGAACCTGTCAAAACATTACTTAATAAAATAGTACAGCAAGGTATGATTTACTAAATGGCACCTATTATAAATTAGCTCTGCATCTGTATAATATAAATGAATTTGTGGACCTAGGTTCACATCAAGGTATATGAAATTAAATATCTTTATACCAAAGATATAATTACACAAAATGTAATAGTGAGACAAACAAAATTTTCAAGAACAAAAGAAGGCAACTTGAGAACCTAGATTCTACTTATTCTCTTGCTAAACTGCAGTTCAAACATACAAGGTAAACTAGCAGAAGAAAAACTTAAGTTCCTGAAGCAATGGAACAACAATGGCCTCAAAACATATTTAATCTGATCTGATACATCACTTATAGCCAGACAAGACTTTTGTTCTCATTAACCTGCATACATTTATACATTTATCCCAGAAATAATACATTTATCCCAGAAAAAAAAAAAAAAAGTCAGCCACTCTCTGCAGCAATGTAAAAGCACTACCATGTGCTTATATGTATACATTTACACATCACTTCTTTATCTTTAATCTTCATCTTTCAGATATGAAATCAGATTATTTCCCTTAATTATGTCTTTCTTAACCAATTAAGATTTTTTTTTTCTGGGTTCTCAGAACAACTCCCATTGAAAAACAATCAAAAACATGTTATTTGTGCTTTGCTATGGTAGATGATTACTTCTAAAGTGTCTTATTTTTAATTCCTGGTGGGTGTTTTGTTTTTGTTTTATTTTTTTTGTTTGTTATTAAAATCCTAACTAATGCTCTGGAATCTATTTCAGTTTAAGATTTTTTGCACCATACAGATAATGTAGATTGGATTAATTGCAAAGAATCAAGATAACTGTAATAATAGCTATAATTGTAGTAAAAAACAGATATCTAAACTATCAAGTATTACAGGGAAGCTACATTTTTATATATTTATTTTAAAATAACAAACAAACAAGCAAAAAGATTGACAACTGCTGAGTTTAGCCTTGACCTGCACTGAAACCCAAGAAGCCTAACATACCATTGTACCATCCTAAATAAGCAATGCACTTTGTTCTGGATTCTTTCTTAGATACATTTTTGTGTTCATAATTTTTTCTTCTCACTTGCCCAAAACCTGTGCTTGACGAATCTCGCAAGTGCCTGAAATACTATTCCTATTCTTTGCTCTCACGCACACTGTCTGCCATTACAATGAAAATTACTTGCTTTCCCATACATAGTGGGAAAAATAATAAGTGATTTTTATCTCCCCAAATTATTTGATTTAGACAAAAGAAATTACATTAATATTATAAAATACATCACATTTATAAAAATTTACTATGTATAGTGCATATAAAAATGTTCTTAAACAATAAGTGTTTCTGACAATGATCTGTACAATACATTTCAGTGCAAAATGGAAAAGAACATGAAGCAAACATCTGGGGGAAAAACATGACTGTAGAAAAAGCTTAACTAAAAAAAAATGGCACGTAACACCTGGAACATATCATTACTGAAAATAGGAACTTCAAAGGAAAACAAATCACAATATAGAATTCTTATGTTCATATAAATTATTTTATTATTTTTCCTTGAAAATAATAATGTTATTAAAGGCATTTTTATGAAGTGCATTTTTCTGTAAAATCTTTCTTCAGTAATATATACAAGTTGGAAATTTTAATAGCTTTATTTTAGAGAAAATATTAAATTATGAAAAATCTGCATACTTTTATGATATATGTTATTCAGGGAATTCAAAGTACTTTAAAATATTGTTTTGAATTTGGAATCTAAATGTAAAGTTTAAATTAAGAATTTACTTTGAAAATATTTACAGTGATATTTAAATAATTTCATTAAAAATAACTCGCCAATATGTACTTGTTTTAAATTCATTTATTCTTAAAATCATTACAAGCAAGCACATATCAGCACACACAAAGACAACAGTACTGGAAAGTTCAGTACTTTATCTAGTAAATAAATCTGAATTTTCCTTATCCTTTAAACATTTATGAGTTTCATGTGCATGTCAGATACTCTGAAACCATACAAAGTACATTTTATAGAAAAAAAATCAAGCTATTGATAAAAACAAGTGAAATTAATGTTACACTTGGAAATGAATCCTCCCCCGCCCTGAAACAGAGTTGATTCTATTAAAAGTGATAAATGAAATGGAAATTAAAATTTTAATGAGGTGCTTGTTAATCCATTTGTTCACATCTAATTTGAACTTGGTTAAATTGCTACTTATTATGAATACTATAGATACGATTCCTTCTAAATCTCAAGGGCAAACAAAATGTTAGAGGACTGCTTGTCCCATGATAGGTCCACAGTATATTATCCAAGCTTCTGAAATTAAGCACTGGAGCTATTTCCTGTGATACATTTCATTTAAGAAAATTAATGACATTTTAAAGCAGTTGGTTAAGTCCTTTGACATGGTAATTGTCCACACCAGAACAATAGAAGAAATATAACCAAAATGAGATTGCCTACCTGCCATTGATCATTTCCAAGACTGGAGGGTTTATTTGTACCTACTGCAATTCCCAAGGACTATATCAAGCACTATAATTTCTCTTTGTAGGGTTTTGAGTTATTTTAACTTATTTATTTGTTCTTGACATGAGCACAAGTATTTGGTACAGACACATATCAATGATTTTTTCTCCTTGATTTTCACAAGCAGTAAAAAAAGAAAAAAAAAAAAGAAAAAAAAAAAAGGCAAACAAAAAACTCACCTAGAAGACAGCACTGAAACTACACTATTGATAGCATAACTCTGGGCATGATTTGTATGCAAAATCAAAATGCAGAGCAATTGCAGTAATGAATAATGTACAATTTTATAATAATTCCATAAATTCTGTATATTAAAATAAAAATGTATCAGACTATAAGCAAAGAAATGCCACAATAAGGTTGCATATATGCATCCCAAAAGGGGTTTCCTGGACTTACGCATTATCATACTTCCTTTATTTAAATGCAATACACCCATAATATAATTCACTAAAATGCTATCTTAAAAATAGCTGTGTTGTTTGACATTAATGTCAATTTTTAAGGTTTTTCTGAAGTTTCCTTATTTTCTGCAGAGTATAAATCCTCCTAAGTTCCTGGACAGTCTATGCAGTTTGTTAGGTGACAATAAAGCATTTAACTTAGATGTGTTTTTTTTCTTTTTTTTTTTCCTTTCTTGGCATTTTCCCCAGCAGATGTTATCACAAAATAAAATTTTAGGAACCACCTACTTTTTAATACAAAAATCATTCATACAATTATTAAAAACCAATTACTAACAATGTCTTTATATTCTGATAATTTACCTTTCAGCATAACCTATTGTCTTCCTTTACTAAATCTTTAGGCATGTTATATTCCCATCTGTTCTCTCCATTTCATATTGTCCCATCTGTAACCTCTAAAACTTATCCAGAATGCTAAACCATCTCACATATGTCTGTCTTATATCACAATCTAGGAAAAGGAAAAGATATAGAGGAAGGATCTTTGCAGGTGACATCTAGAACACACATTATTTGGTACATACTGCTGTCGTTCCACTAACTTTTTGGAGCAGCAAGATTTGATTTTTCCTCTTCCTGGTATAGTTTGTTAGGTTAGATTTGTAACCTAGGATTGAAGTAATCTAAATAAAATACAGTAGAAATAAAGTATCAAATTGCAAGAAAAGGTACTGCTTTGATAATCAGCAAAATTCGGATAAATAAATGGAGCCGAATTTTGGGGCACTCAGATAAGAAAGAAAAGCACATAGAAAAAACACTAGCTATTTAATATTACTGATTCTACTTTATATGAACTTCTTGCATTCTGTACTGAAATGAACTTGGACCACTCACAAATTCATTTGTCCTATCTCAGTGGAGGAGGATGTAATGAACAGCTGCAAGGTAATAAATCTCTACGTTTTGTACGTAAGCACCTGTCTACGCGTTTAGTTACATTACTTTGTCCCTTCCCCAGATACCCTCTTTTAGAAAAGTTGTTCCTTATGACTTCCAAAAATTGTGAATGCATATCTGCTATGAGAGTAAAACTGGTTACATCTCATGAAGGAGGATTCACTCAAATTAACAATTTTCTTGCTAAAAATTATTAATATTTGGATTGGAAGGAGAACAGATACAAAGGACAAAAGTAAGAACACAGCACTGGAGGGCTCTATGCTATCCTCCAAGCCAGATTAACATATTTCTAATTGAACATAAAACCCTGATTATACTGCCCTGAATATAAGGCCTTTTTTTTTTTTTAAAAAAAAAAAAAAACTATTTTAAAAAAATCCAGTTCAAATCCAACTCACAGTAAATTCATACATAATCAGACACAGTCAAGGATTAAACAGGCAGTAGCCATAAGTCAACTGCTGAGTCCCATGCTCTGACTACTTTGAACTAAGCAGTTGCACACCTACCTACACATACACAGGCCCATCTGGAAAGTAAATCTAATGAGAAAAAAGGTAGATATAACACATGCATAAGGTTGGGAATTTACCTATGAAAAGTATTTTTTCGTGATTGCTGAGGGTTTGTTTGTTTGTTTGTTTTGCTTTGTGTGTGTTGTTTGTTTGTTTGCTTTTACTTTTCTTTGAGGAGTGCACTAAAATTGGAGGCAGCTCCAGTCAGTAAAACATGTATGTTCTAACACTGCTGGTAACTACAGTATACCAACTGTAAATGAAAGATTCTAAGCCAAGATGTGCTGTTAAGTATAACGGTAGAGAAGCTTGATGCTCTTTGCAAATTTTAGACTCTAAGAACAGAAGCTCGGGATTCCTATTAAATTACAGGCAGGCTGCTAGAGACAGCCAAGTACCTGCAGTGGAGTAAATCAGTGGGACTGAGGAGAGGAAGCCTCCAAGAGTAGTCAGTCATGGGCAGAAAAAAATTCTGTTTGATGTTGTAGTTGAGTATATTGAAGAGTAATATTCTCCTAGAACAAGATTTAAGTGGCAAGTCTGAATTCGGTCGACATCCTACCTTCCCCCAGGTTTGAGTCCCACTGCCTGCATTTCTACACAAATATACACACAGCAGTCAATCTGCAAATGCACAGTAAATTCACTGAGTCCTGACAGCATTTGATTTATAAAGTTCAACTGTACTGTGTGCACAGTAAATATCTAATCCTTTCCCATAACTGAGGAGTAAACAACAAAGAAATAGGTAAAGTGCAGACTGCCTTCCTCAAAGTAATTCATTCATCCCACAGTTTTTGGCTGACATCTTTCTTGACAGCATATCAAATTTCAGCAACTGATGAAATTTGTTGCAAATAAATAACACCAGTGGTAGCAGCTAGCCCTCTTCATCGCCCCTCCAAGTAGCCTCTCCCATTGTGGCTCACAGAAGATAATAACCAAAGTGAACTACAGAGCAATCAGACTGCATGGACAGGTTGAACAAATTCTGCAGGTGGACCACTCTCCTTACTTTGTTCTTGACTTTTTTGAGCACTTCTGTCCAAGTGGTTTTATATTCATGCACTAACCGTGGAGTAGATACCTGACCCATGACCACAAATCACTTGATAAGTCCTGTTGATTGTTTGCTATTGCTTAGAAGAGATATTTGTTGCTGATGATTTTGGGGGGATAGGGGTGGAGGAATATTTCAATACTGACAAAGAGAGAAGCTCATTACCACTATCATTTCTCAACACTATGAAACAGTGCATCCTGTCACTCTGAGCTCTCTTGAAAGCATACCATCTTTCCCAGATGGTAGGCTTCCAAGTGCTGGTGCACCTTAGCCTAGTTGTGTTTACTTTGGAAGTCCCTACAATGTGGAAGAGTTTTAATTATGAACAATTACAGTTCACTATAAGTCAAAAGGCCATATACTATTAGTGTTTAATATTACTATATATTTAATCCCTTCCAAATCCAGTAAACATAAACAAAGAAAGTGATAAATATTTATGCTTTCAACAGTGAAAGGTCAAATTATTATTTCTGCTTTTCACCTCTCAATAGTAAGCTATATTCACAAAGACTAAATATTTTATAAAAACAAACAAACACCAAAACTCGGCAGAAATTGAACCTTTTAGAAGGTTACTCAACAGATTCCTTAGGAAAAAAAAAAAAAAAGAAAAAAAAAAAGGAAAACAAGCATTTTAACCATTACAGAAACCACCAGCCATCAACAACTTCAGTAACTGTAAGCAAAATCTGTCAAAACACTATTAATCATTTCCTAAGCCACACATGCTTATGTATTCTAAGTCATCATTACTGAAAATTCTAGCTGTCTCTGAAAATTAGACCCATGAAATCCCATCTCTGGAAAAAGATACCAAGATTTACAAAAATCAGCCATGAATGATATGCACAAAACAGATATAACAAAAGATGTGTGGGAAAATTCTCTCAGGTTAAAATATATTTGGACAGAGTTGGATGCAAAAGATTATATTTCTATGGGATGAATATATAAGAAATGTCTCGCTTTTTAGCCCATTTCTTACTCTTAAAAAGGAGAAATATTTAGCAGTTATGATACCACCACATACCTGAGAAAGAGATTTTTACCAGACACAGGTTATGAGGATGGAATAGGGGGACCAGGCTCAAGTAAAATTCGAATTCCAGGTGTGCAAGGTGCAGGCAACTGATATGTGGATTTCAGGTTATTTTATATACTATTCGCATCAAACTCTGTCACTTTGCCATTAAATTGAAAAGGAAAAAGAAAGTGACATGGAGTAGAAATATATAATTTATGGAGTTACTACCACTTAGATCTTCAACTCAAAAAAGGTACAAGGATATACAATAATATCCAAAGGGTGTGGGATGTATTTCTGCATCAGAAATAATGTGGCCAGCAGGACTACATAAGTGATAGTCATCTTGTCTGCAGCACTAGTGAGACCACACCTCAAATACTCTGTTCCATTTTCGGCCCCTCACTACAAAAATGATATGGAGTTGCTCGAGTGTGTGCAGAGAAGAGTAATGTAGTTGGTAAAGGGACTAGAAAAAAAAGTATTAAGAGGAATGGTCATAGGAACTGGGGTTATTTAGTCTGGAGAAAAGGACTCATGGAATGGTTTGGGTTGGAAGAGGCCTTAAAAATCTCCTAGTTCCAACACCTCTGACATGGTATAGTGATGGGACTCAATAGGTCAGGTGTATCGCTGGACATGATCTTGAAGTTCTTTTCCAACCTAAGTGATCTTATGATTTTATTAGCCAACAGGAAAAGCTTACAAAGGCTCCAGAAGGAGCATTTGAACTGTACCTGGGGTTACAGTTCAGGTGGACTACCCTTGCTGACTTGGGCTATGCTGCATCAACTTGCAGGGAACACAACACAGGGAAAAAAAAAAAAAAAAAAAAAAAAAAAAAAAAAAAAAACTATGGGCAAGACACCTGTGAAGCTGCAAGGTGAACCAGGTAACATTGTTTGTGTGGGTAGCTCAGCAGACTGCGTCTTTTTTTTCTTTTTTCCTCAGAGAAACAATCCAGAGAACAAGTTTTTTTCTTCCAGAAGCACATTGCAGAGCAAAAGATGATGCACTGCCCGTGACAGCATTAGAGGTATCCCTAAACTTGAAGGACAAACGGCAAGGAAGATCAGCTTAGGATTTCATCTGTGGAATCTTCTTTCACCATTTCCACAGAAGACCAAGACAAACAGCTTCTGATACAGGCCATCTTGCTAGAGCTGGCCAGGTGAGAAGGAAAAAGGCTATTCTGCTGCACACAGCAGCCTTTTATCTCCACACCAGGTGAGTAGGGGGGAAAGAGGAAGGGCACAAATCTGTGGGACAGTATTTTGATACAAGTAACCATAAGTAGGTCTACCTACTGTGGTGGTTTTACCTTGCTAGGCAGCTGTACTCCACCACAACCACTCTCACTCCCTCTCCTCAGAAGAGGTGGAGAAGAAAGTATGGTGGAAAAATAAAATAATAAAAAAAAAAACTCACAGGTTGAGATAAGGATAATTTAATTAGAAAAACAGACAAAAAAAAAAAAAAAAAAAAAAAAGCCAAAGGCCATGTCGAAGCACAGAACAAGAGAACAGAAATTACTCTCTACTTACCATCAGTGAGCTATGTTCAGCCACGTCTCTGAAGCAGTGTTCAGGAGGACAGACATTTTCATAACAAGAGCACTCCCCCTAACCCCCCCCCCACCCCCTTCCCACCTTTTATTGCTGAGTGTGACACCACATGGCAAGGAATATCCCTTTACTTGGTTTAGGTCAGCTGCCCTGGTGATGTCCCCTCTCCACCTCTTACCCACCTGATTGATGGCTCTTGAGGGGTTGGAGGGAGCCCTGATGCTGTGCCAGCACTGCTCAGCAGCAGACACAACACTGGTGTGACACCACTGCTGTTCTAGCTACACATGCAGAGTACAGCACTGTATGGGTGTCTGCAGGGAAAGTTAACTCCATCCCAGCCAGACCCAGTAAACCTACAAGCTTTGAGTACCAGATAGCAATGGAGACCGTGTCTTTCATAAAAGAGGATTACTTCATTCGGTCTAGTGCATGAATCCCTCTAAGACCCCCAACAACCACAGTTTCTAAAGGCACTGTAGTTGCTGATGTGCACAGTCAAGGACATTCGTATCACTGTTCTCCAAGTTTTCAGATGATATTATGGAAAGCAAAAGCATATGCTTACTCAAATATGAATATATTTGAGAGGCAGTAGAAGTATACATAATATTTGCCATGCAATTACACATAGGTTATACTTAGCAGCTTCATCCCATATCTAAGACAGGACTTGCAACTACAAAATGTCTGGCTAAGTGAATATAATAACTTGGATCCAGAAGCATCTACTGCAAGCAGTAGCTAGTTGGATATTTTTCTCAAAATCAAAAATTATAATGTTTGTAAGAGACACAGCGGGAACACACATATGGATAAGATTAAACCGACCTAAGACATGCAGCCTTAAAAGAAAGGCAATCCTCATATTCCAGAATGTGTTCCAGAAAATCCTTGAGCTGCAGCAGCCATCAAGTGCCCACATGATTAATCCTGAATTATTTTTCCCCTGGACTTTTAGCCAGATAAGCAAGCTTCTCTGCTGCTGAGAAAAGACAACACTGACAAAAAGACTTCATAGTTTGTTTAAAGCATTCCTTGCAACTACACTCTTAATTTTTATTTTTTTTATTATTATTATTACAGAAAATGGTCCTGCAATTTATAATAGGCCTTCCTCCTGCAGCTGAAGAGACCAAGCATGTGATACATATTTTGAACTGGACATCAGCATTTCATATTTACTTGACAGTGTTAAATTGGAAATGGATAGAATGTACTCAGTCCTTAAATAAAACAGAAAGGAGACCATCATGAAGAATTGTAGTTCATACAGGACCACAAATCAAGTTCACTCTGACATGGAACTTTGAGATAGAACTGCATTGGAGTGTAGTTAAGGACTGTAAGCATAATGAAGATTAATAATTGTGCCCTTTTTATATAAGAACTTTGTAGACAGGCTTTTGCAGCATGAAAACTGCCTAGCACTTGAAGCAGGCAGCTTGCAGGTCACATAAAAGGATGTACAATGGATGCAAGAAAACAATCAGTGAGAATGGGAAAAGGCAAAACTGCAAAGAAAAACTGCATCTGTTCAAAGTGGGATTAACAGCTATGAACGTTGCATCTTAGAAGTCCTTTTTAAATCTTATAGGAAAAAAAAAAATCAATGTGTCATACTTGTTTACATGAACCATTGGTGGTAAGTCAGTTCACTTTTTCCTGGTACACCACTTTCTGCACTTTTCACTTTATAATTTTAAGGTTTTTCTTTCTCAAACAAGACCCAGAAGACACAGATCTTTATTTTATTCATCTCTTTCTTTTGGATTTATATGGATGTATCAGTGTATTTCTGGTACATATGATGGATCTGGAAGTGAGTCTGCCTCAGATTACTGTATGACTTCCAGTTAGTGGATGGGTTTGACATCAGACAGCTAGGTAAAATCATGTCCGTAATGTCTGTACCAGAAATTTAAAAGAACAACAAGAACAGCTGGTCCAGATGCATATTTACGAACAACTGGATGTTCTTGCAGGAGATTATACATTTGACAAGACAAACCAGAAACATGATTTCTCGGAGACAAAGTAGATAAGAAAGCATCACTGAAGCATCTGCAATTTGCATTCAAATGCGTGTTGTGCATACACTGTGATAGAAGAGTAATGGGCAATTACTGTCAATTGCCAGTGAATTAAAAATTACAGGGTAACAGAAGGAGGACATAGACATACAAAATTCTTTCTTGGGTCAGTACACTGCTTTCTGTGTCAGCATAAAGAGAAATTCCAGTTACAGCTAAATGTATCTGGAATATTGAATTGCACTATGTATTTGGAAAATAAATTATATACTTAATATTGACCAAATCACTGAAAACTAGGATATCACCAGTAATCACTTTAATAATAATCTCCGTCTCCAGTGGCACATCCAGAACAGCAAGAATTTCCAAGTAAACATATGTCTTTTGTTAACAACAGAAGTACTGTTCTTATCAACATCAAACAGAAAACTAAGCCCTTTAAACTTGGCAAGAACCTTCAAGCTTGCTTTCTGTCCTGTAACATCTATTTTTCAAGCAGGATGTGTGTTAGAATGGAACTATGGCCTGGAAGAGACAAGATAACATCCAAGAAAATGTCTCCTTGGTTCACGCAAGAATCCCAAATACTGCCTGTTCAAATTTGGAACCATAGATGCGTTCAGCTGAGGGAAGGGATAGAGAAGACCCTTTCTGCAGGAATTTGCAGTTTACCTGGTCTCAGTTTCCAAAGTTTCATGACAGAAAAAAATGGAACACTCGTGCATTTAGTTGCAACAGATATGACACGCGTCTTGAAAAGGTGACAGAAGTATAAGAACAGCAGCCACTTTCAAGGATATGCTTGGCACCATAATAGGAACATTCCAGGATATTCACTGTTCAGGAAAGGTTTTACTTGTTTTTATAACGTTGTCTTACTTTTTTTCCCCTCTCCATTTAGGTTGAGTGAGCTGGTGGCCTTTATCAGATATACACCACAGAAACACTGTGATAGCAAATGCATGAGCTATCCTGGAAAGAGTGGAAATCTCCCTGAAGAAGTCCAAAATGGACAACATAGAAAATAATATTCTCAGTTGATGTTCCAAATACACAGTAAGTGCTGCCTACTGTCAGGATTTTGGAGCTCTGCTAGGCACTTATCATGAACAATATTTTTCAAAGTGATTAGTTTCCAGGGTTTATACACAGAATTGTTTAGCAAAAAGTCATTTAAGCATTCAGGACTTACTTTCACATTGCTAACATATCGTAACAAAGGAATATCAATAACGTACACACGTGAACATTCAGTAAACTGTGACCATTCATTCTTTCCACTGTTGCACTACCACCATGCATCTTAGAATTAGTATGGAAACACTAATCGCAGTGATCCATAACAACACACCCAAAGTATTTCCTAACCTTTTATTTGTCCATAAGGAAATGGTAGAAGGTTCACTATGAAGGGGAGTTCATGTGCACCGTAACAGGTTAAGTGTACTGAGAAGGCCAATTAAAATGATTAGAGAGCTGGCGATATTGCTTGTAAAGAAAAACATTTCAAAATTAAAAACACACAAGTTCCCTGCAGAGGATTAATAGGCAACACATACAGCCACTTTGATACTAATAATAACACATAATATTTATATGGCTAATATTTTGAATTATTAAAGAATTGCTTAGAAAACAAAAATAAAATACAAACAGTAAAAATAAGTACATAAAAAAAATCTGCAGCTGAGTATCATGAAAAAATACTTGGCAATGAGATCTGCAAAGCAGTACAAAAGGATCCCAAGGGAAGTAGTGGAATCTCCATCATTTGGGATATTTAAAACCAAACTAGACAAAATGTTGGAAAATGTTCTATAGGGAATAGTCCTGAATTGGTAAGGAGACAGACTGGATGACCTAACAGGTCTTTTTCCATCTGTAATGTCTATTACTCTGTAATTGTCTCATGTCCTCAATCCACACATTAAGCAATCCTCACATAGCTCCAGTGCCAAATGGTTTGGTTCCAAAGCTCCCACTCTTTCTTTACTCATCATTTAAGATTAGCAGAGCAAATCCTACTTAGCAATGAAAACGTTCATAGCAAGAACAGGGTAAAGAAATGATTCAGAGGCCCATGTAATGTTTCTTACACCACAGGCTATCAGACTGCTAATGCGCACCATTCATAACAGGGTACCATTAGAGTACGAATGGCTTCAAAATGGTATGTAGCTCACCTCAGTGCTTCTGCTTCTTAGTACTACTTGCATTTGTTAAGTCAGCATTGGTAAATGCTGCTGCAACTATGCATGACTTTCAAACATTTCTATTAGGCACATAAAAGCTTTTCAGCTTTGAGAAAATGAGTAGAGTTGTCAGATCACAACCACACTTTGCTGAATACCTGTGAGATTCTTGGGTTTGTTTTTTTAACTGGAGCTTAAACAAATGTGGTACTTTAAATGTTCATGCTTTATGGCTCTGTTACTCTCATGATTGTTCTATATTGTTGTTCATCAAAAGGAGCATATATTAACATCTAAAATTAAGACATTTACTTGTATTGAACGTTTTACATTTAATAACAGTTAAAATCTATGGATTTTGATGGGTTTGATTTCAATTTCCTAAATATAAATGTTTTGTATTGTATTACATATATATGTATACTTTATTAATCCAAAATACTGGATTAAGAACTATAAAATCAAGTCATAATTTTATTGTCTCTGTAGAGCAAGATAATTCAACTAAAAAATTCTGGGAGGTGTTTTTTTTATTACATTTTATAGCAATGTTAACATGTTTCTTAAATTGATTTCTACTTTGCTTCCTTTTACATTCGCAGAGGGAAAATTAACCTGTTAGCATAGGCAAACATAGGTCCTTTCCTGGCACAGCACACATAAGTTATCACGTGGCACACATACTTCCAACTTACTACTCACATTATCAAGAAGAACATCCAATTTTGAAGACAGAAATTATAATAAATATGCTAGTTATGTAAATTTTTAACAGTAAAGAATAAAAATACCATACTGCATAACACAATTTTCCATTCTTGATTTTGTTTCACAGAAAGAAACCCAGTATTTGTCAGTACCTCATTGATACATCATTATAATTGCTTGTTTCATTCTAGGTAACCAAGTATAAACAGCAGAAATAAAGTATTCATATAAGATGACAAATTCATGTATATTACTTATACACGTACAAATTAGCAGGCAAATTCAAAATATATTTCAAGTTTAAATTAAAATTCAGCCTTGTTTATTCAAGCTATTTGTTCTTTATATGAAGGACATATTTTATTTTATTTTTAATGGTTTTAGATATCATTAATGTTTAAAATGTCCTTGTGTTAATCGTGATGTCTGGAAAAGTTTTTGTGGATGTAGTGCATTGTCTTCCCAAATGCACCATCAAAAAACTACCACGCTACACAAAACTTTAACGGGAAAAGCCATATTAGTGACAAAAAGCTTAAATAGTTAAAAGCAGAAGTGCATCTTCTCACTGTGTGGAGAAAGGTATTTAGCAGTACTGAAAGCAAGCATTGGATATCATTAAGTAAACAGTAAATTAAGAATAAGCAAAAAAGTACCATTCAACATCAAAATGGGATTCACCTCACAGATCTAACTTTTAAACTTATGGAGAGTAATCCAT
The DNA here is from genome assembly GCF_011077185.1 of Oxyura jamaicensis. Taxonomy (NCBI): domain Eukaryota; kingdom Metazoa; phylum Chordata; class Aves; order Anseriformes; family Anatidae; genus Oxyura; species Oxyura jamaicensis. The sequence continues at coordinate 127,544,663 of NC_048894.1, read as the reverse complement.
ATAGACAATGGCATTAGATTTAGAATAGTGTTAGCTGTCCCCATCAGCTGGCAAAGTTATCTTCTGTAACTCTAGAAATTGGTCCCAAGATTGTAGAAACATCAGCAGTGCCCAAAACTGACAGGCTACTTGTTAGCTCAGCTAGACTTTACATGACACAGAGATAGAGCTGAAGAAAATACTATTAAATTATATGGAACTTAGAAAGCATATCTAGTAATTCATAAGCATTATCAAACTTGTTTCAGATAAAGAACAGTAAGTCCTTTCACAATATTTGAGTCACATTTTAGAATCATTTTTCTAGCTTTTCATCTTGAATCACATTACAGTTAAATTAAATTAAAACGTAAGCATTACTACCTTCGTGCAAATACAAGTCAAGATTTTTATTTTTTTTTTTTTAGAAGACCTTTCCAAAAACATCCAGTATCCCATAATTACATTTTGCTTTATGCATAGGTATACATGGCAGAGAAGCTGCAAGACATGGCTATCAACATGGCTGCCTCCAAAAGGAAGAAGTGGTTTTTTGGAAACTTGCTGCTTCCTTCAGCTGAGAGCTACTTCCTGTTCAAAGGTTTGGATGGCTACCTCTAATCTCTACTGCAACTGACTTGCATTTCCTGATAATCAAGCACCTATTCTGAAGAACAGGAGCATTTCTCTCTTTCTGAGCACAGAAGAATGGCATAGGATTAAGGTCCTGTTCAACAGTACCAGCACTTGGTGCCAATCTCTCTTCCCTTATATCATACTCCTGACCTTCACATCTGTTGTTGCACTGTGCACTGACAGATCAATTTGTTTGGGTTTCGTATATGGTCATTTTTGTATCCCTATATACAGGAAACAATGGAAAGGTTTAATTACACCATGCAAATGCCCTAATAGAATTAGACATATTTGGTCTGTAAGTGAAGGATGAAGTGAGTGCTTTCTTTCCATTTGTAGCCCAGTTACTTTGCTTTCATGTTAGAAAACAACATAGTAAAGAGGCTGAAGAGATGCTGGAGTGGTCACTTCACATTTATCAAGCCTTTTCCCCACAAAAAGATAAATTAAGTATGGCTAACAATACTAGTAGCCTATAGATTTACCAACTGCATACAAGTCAAAATATGAGATACAGAGTCATTGAAACTAGCACAACTATCATTTTCAGCTGGTTACTCTCTTTTTTTTGCTGACCTGTCATACCATTGTGTTAAATGACCTCCAATTCCAGTTTAAAAGACTTCAGACTCTAAAGAGTCTACCATATTCCTATAGCATTTGTTCAACAGGTATAGTGAGTACCCTCACTATAAAAATTATATCTCATCTAAATCTGCCCAGTTTCACCTAATGTCCATTGACGTGCTTAGTTTTCTACTAGATACAAGAGCCTACTATCAGCTACATCCTTTAGGTTTTTGCAAGTTCTAATTAAGGCTTTTCTTAAGCATCTTTAGTTAAATTAGCTTTCACGGTGTTGTGAGGGAGAAGATATAATCTATTTTAGCAAATATTTTGGAGAATCGGTAAACTCAAATCATATGGAGAAAGATACGGAAAAAAAAAAATACACAGGAATAAAAAGAGAGAATTACAAGCAACCACAAAGCTGGGGAAGGAAAACGAACAAACAAACAAAACTGCAAAGAGAATTCTGTTTACAGCAAGTCAGCTGTGATCTTATATTAACTATTTAATCTACTTTCAAAATGACAGCATCCAGAGGAGCTTTGTCACTAACTCTCTTTCAAAATCTTCAGCTGTTTGAAGCAAAACACTATTGCAGTCACCTAGATGATACAGAACTGAAACTCTTATTTACATATGAACTGAAAATAAAAGACAAATTAAGCCCATACCATTAAAAATGGATCACCTTGTTCAAAATTTTCACTTAAGTAAAAAAAAAAAAATTTTTTTTTTAAAAATGTTCCTCATCCTTCTACATTATTTCATCATTCTTTCTTTTTTTCTCCCCCTAATTGTGCGCATAAGTGTGCGCATGTCACTTAATATGTATTGAAATAAAAACAACTATGGGGAATCAAAATGTTTGAAAAAGTAGCCCCAGGGAACTGCTGAGGAAAAAGGCAAGCTTTCTTACTTTTATTAGAAGTTTAGACTGAACTAGAGGTTAAAGGTTCTATAACATACTAACATGGTTTCCTTTAGGATATAGCTTTTGGAAGCTGACCAAGACAAATTTTAACTCCTTGTACAATTCTAACCCTGTTTGTTAAACAAACTTCTTTGCCTCATTCAATTCCTTCTATAAACTCATGACTGTCACAAAGGCTGGAAGAAGTGAAATTATTTTTATTAATTATTCTAACTCTCAGTTAAAATATAATACTTGTACTTTCCTACAGCTCCATCCTTTTCCCCATGTGAACTGGACTTTCTCTCTTTTACAAAGCACCAACACACTTTAAAGTAATGAATAATTATTATATGAATGTTTTAGAAATTGACGTTCTATACAAAATTGAATTCCTTATGAGAGACATAAAATAGTATCATACTTGACCAAAACAGATTTCATATGAAACCAATAATTACACATAGGACTTCCTGAGGACTACCTTGTTGGGTAAATGCTGACATACTATGATGTTAAGACCAACAAAAAGGAATGTTTTCACCAAAGTATGGAACCAGAAAATTATTTTCAAGAACAAGAATAACGTTGCCTAACCAATTGTAACATAAGTAAAATGAGATAGTCTGTTCAGAAAGAAGGATGGCATTTTCTGAAGTGTTAACATCAGTCAGAATAAAGTAAGACATTTGAGAAAAGTCTGAAAGAACAGAAAGCTGGAATTCTAAAGAGAAAATTCACATCTTCACCAAATTTTCATATTCCTATGAATCAAATGCAAGTTTCAACAATGTTTACTTATTTTTATCTAATGAGTATAGTTAACTGCTTAATTATGGATTACAACAACTGTAAGATGGAACCACCAATTTAAAAATGTAGAAGATACGGAATATCAAATGCAATTTCACCTCTGGTCTTTGCTATTTAACACCACTCTTTGAGGAACATTCCTGTTAAATGCCTATATAAGACTGAAATTCACTGAAAAATCTCTCCCTTCACAGTAAGCATCTTATTCATCCCATGAGTAATAATGTAAATATTTTACCTTTTAGGAAAAAACAGCAGAGGCAAAGTTAATGCTTTGGAAAACTCATGCACCACACACTGCACAGAATGGCATAGAATCATAGAATCATTAAGGTCGGAAAAGACCTTCAAGATCATCCGGTCCAACTGTCACCCTACTACCAATGTCACCCCACTAAACCATGTCCCTAAGTGACAGGTCCAACCTTTCCTTAAATACCCCCAGGGATGGTGATGCCAACATTTCCCTGGGCAACCCATTCCAATGCTTGACTACTCTTTCTGAGAAATGTCTCCTAATCTCCAAACTAAACCTCCCATGGCGCAACTTGAGGTTGTTCCCTCTACTCCTATCACTAGTTACCTGTGAGAAGACGCTGACCCCCAGCTCCCCACAACTTCTTTTCAAGTAGTTGCAGAGAGCAATAAGGTGTTCCTGAAGCCTCCTCTTCCCCAGACTAAACAACCCCAGTTCCATCAGCTGCTCCTCAGAGGAACTGTCTTCCAGGCCCTTCACCAGTTTCGCCCTTCATTCTTTTCTTTTCCCCCCACTAGTATTTCTGTAAGGAAACAAGTGGTACACATCTGTGTCATGTATCTATCATTCAATCAGTTTTATCTAGCAGTAATGTGCATATGTTACAGGCTTTAAATATCACCGGCTGTAACAATGACCTGTATGGTAGGAAGTCATGAACTGCTATGTGCTGGTCAAAATTGGCTCTAGCCTATCTCATAGCAGATAAAATTGATGGGGGGGAAAACAAGCAAACAGTATCAGAAAAGTGCACAGCGTCTCTGTTTAGCCATATCTAAGAAAGAGGCAGCTGTGAGGGGCTGGAGACACACTTGGTGGTGGTGGGACATTCTAAGCCAAAAGCAGTAGGGACACAACTGAGGGACTGCGACTAAGGGCCACTCACAGTAGGGCAGGGACACCCCCAGGGTTCCTAATGTTCTCTAGCCACTAGACTTAAAATGTACATTAAAACTTGTGTGGTACTGAGGAGGCTGAAGAAAAATGATTGCCTGCGGCAGTTGCAGGGCAAGCAGGTAATCAGGCCTAGTCAGCATGGGTTTATGAAGGGCAGGTCCTGCTTGACGAATCTGATCTCCTTCTATGACAAGGTGACACGCTTATTGGGTGAGGGAAAGGCTGTGGACGTGGTCTACCTTGACTTCAGTAAGGCATTTGACACCGTCCCCCACAGCATTCTCCTCAGGAAACTGGCTGCTCACGGCTTGGACTGGCGCACACTTCGTTGGGTTAAGAGCTGGCTGGATGGCCGGGCCCGGAGAGTTGTGGTGAATGGAGTCAAATCCAGTTGGAGGCCGGTCACTAGTGGAGTCCCCCAGGGCTTCGTACTGGGGCCAGTCCTCTTTAACATCTTCATCGATGATCTGGACGAGGGGATCGAGTGCACCCTCAGCAAGTTTGCAGACAACACCAAGTTAGGTGCGTGTGTCGATCTGCTCAAGGGTAAGAAGGCTCTGCAGGAGGATCTGGATAGGCTGGACCAATGGGCCGAGGCCAACGGTATGAAGTTCAACAAGGCCAAGTGCTGGGTCCTGCACCTGGGGCACAACAACCCCAAACAGAGCTACAGGCTGGGAGATGTGTGGTTAGAAAGCTGCCTGGCAGAGAAGGACCTGGGAGTATTGGTTGACAGTCAGCTGAATATGAGCCAGCAGTGTGCTCAGGTGGCCAAGAAGGCCAGCAGCATCCTGGCTTGTATAAGAAACAGTGTGGCCAGCAGGTCCAGGGAAGTGATTGTCCCCCTGTACTCAGCTCTGGTGAGGCCGCACCTTGAGTACTGTGTTCAGTTTTGGGCCCCTCGCTACAAGAAGGACATGGAGGTGCTCGAGCAAGTCCAGAGAAGGGCTACGAAGCTGGTGAAGGGTCTGGAGAACAAGTCTTATGAGGAGAGGCTGAGGGAGCTGGGACTGTTTAGCCTGGAGAAGAGGAGGCTCAGGGGCGACCTTATTGCACTCTACAGGTACCTGAAAGGAGGCTGTAGCGAGGTGGCGGTTGGTCTATTCTCCCACGTGCCTGGTCACAGGACGAGGGGGAATGGGCTCAAGTTGCGCCAGGGGAGGTTTGGGTTGGATATTAGGAAGAACTTCTTTACTGAACGGGTTGTTAGTCACTGGAATAGGCTGCCCAGGGAAGTGGTTGAGTCACCATCCCTGGAGGTCTTTAAAAGACATTTAGATGTAGAGCTTAGGGATATGGTTTAGTGGAAGATTTGTTAGCGTTAGGTCAGAGGTTGGACTCGGTGATCTTGGAGGTCTCTTCCAACCTAGACTGTTCTGTGATTCTGTGAAAAAAAGGTGGAAATAATCTCTATCAATTTCTTAACTGATGGTAGAACAGGGAGACAGGCAGCAGGCCATTCAGCACTTCTATTCTTTGTAATAAACACAAGTATTGTTTGTAATAAGCCAAAGCTCATGATGCCTTTTGCTTAGCTAATAGAAGCAAAAGGAATCTGAGGGTACTACAAGTTTTTAAAGGGACATAAGAAAGAAATGAAAAAAACTGCATGGAGATTCAAGGGATATCAGAGGACCGAATGTATAAGGACATAAGTGCCGTTGCTGTAGAAAGCCCTAAGGATTCTGACGGTACTACTAAACAATGCCAGAGAAAGACAGAAGTAAACCTACATTATAGTGTCAGAATGTAGGGGACCTAGGATACAAAAATCAATTATGAAGACATACGCTTTAATTCCATGGCACTCTAGCCACCAAGGATGGGCTGAGAATGGGTTACTACTCATTCCTCCTGCAGCAGCTGCTGCAGGTAATCAGGTGTCCAAGACAGCTGGGACCAATTATGCAATCAAAAAAAAAATGCCTTCTCATCCTTATTCCAAAGAAGGCTTACTTTCTATGCAAGATCCACTTGTACACTGTATCAGATTTTGCTGTAAAATGACAGAAAGTGATCTTTGATGTAAATTATGGCAGCTTCCTTCATCACTCGCTTGCTAATTATTTCTTTTTAAACAATTTTGATATTACTTCTCATTCTGTCCTTACTATTCACAAGATGGTCCCTGTAAGACCTACATTTTTAAGTTTTACCAGGGAAAAAAAGAAGTATTTTACCAATAGAATATTTTAACAAACTAATTAGTAAGAACTTGAAAGCTATTAACTTACTGAAAAAGCTATTAACATATTTTCATTACACTATCTTGCAAATTAAATATTATCTATGAGACTAGAATTGTGTCTCTATTCTGAGAGGAAACCTCTCTGCTAAGGAGATTAATTTAAAAAAAAATAAAAAAAAAAAAAGAAAGAAGGAAAATAATAGAACTTGTGGTGGTGTCACCCTGATGGGCAGCTAAACTCCACCACAACCATTCTCACTGCCCCTCCTCAAAGGCAGGCAGAGAGAAAATATGATGAAAAATGATTCAAGGGTTGAAATAAGGACAAGGAGACCGCTCACCACAGGCAAAATAGATTCAGCATAGATGGAATGGATGGAATTTATTGCCTATTACTACTAGACTAGAGCAGTGAGAAAACTGAAAGCAAACTAAAAATGCCTGCCCTTCCATCCACCCTCTTCTACCTCCTACCCCTGAGCAGCTCAGAGGAATGGGGGCTGCAGTCAGTCTGTAACAATTTGTTTCTGTAGTGGGTTTATATGACAAGGTTTTGGCAGCAGTGGGCAGCAGGGGTGGCTTCTGTGAGAAGAATCCTGAAGCTGCCCCACGTTAGATAAGAGCCAGTTTCAGCAGGCTCCAAAGGGACCTGCGCTGAGCCAATAACTGATGTTGTTTGCACATCTGTGAGAATAAATTTTAGAAAGGCAAAAATAAATAAATAAATAAATAAAACTGCTACACAACACAACAGCAGCTAGGAGAGTGAGGAGCGAGAAACAGCCTTGCAGACATCATGGTCAATTCAGAAAGAGAGGGAGAAGGTGCTCCACGTGCTGGAGACAAAATTCCTCTGTGGCTTGCGGAAAGGGCCGTGGTAGAGCAGGCTTTCTATAGAGGACCTCATGTGCTTGGTCTTCCTGATCAGGTGGCCTGTAGCAGACCCCCACTATAATGTCACCTCTCCCTGCTCTCCTTTTACTCCTAACCCATAAGCTCTCAGCTCCTCATTCATCCCCAGCCAGAGCTCCACGCCCTCCAGCTGCTGACTGACATAGACGGTGATGCATCCCCCTCATCTCCCCTGCCTGTCATAGAATCATAGAATGGCTTGGGTTGGAAGGGACCTAAAAGATCATCTAGTTCCAACACCCCTGCAGGGATGCCACCCACTAGATTAGGTTACCCAGGGCCCCATCCAACCTGGCATTGAACACCTCTGGATGGGGCATCCATAGCTTCTCTGGGCAACCTGTTCCAGTGCCCCACCACACTCTGAGTGAAGAATTTCCTCCTAACATCTCATCTAAATCTCCCCTCTTTTAGTTTAAAACCATTACCCCTTGTCCTGCCATTATCTGATTGAGCCAAGTGTTGCTCCCCATCTTTTATAAGTCCCCTCTAAGTACTGAAAGGTTGCAATGAGGTCACCCCAGAGCCTTCTCTTCTGTAGGCTGAACAGACCCAGCTCGCTCAGCCTTTCTTCATAGGAGAAGCACTCCAACCCCTTGATCATCTTTGTAGCCCTCCTCTGGACCCACTGTAACAGATCAATGTGTCACTCTGAAGCCCATGAGGTACCACAGTGGTGCAGATCTCCATACTGCAGCTCATGGAGGAGACCACAGTAGAGCAGGTGGACCTGCACAGAAAGAGGCTGCGGCCTCTGGAGAACCCCCAGTGGATTAGATTCCAGGCCAGACCTGTAGCCAATGAAGATGGGACCACACAGGAACAGGTGACCTGGCAGGAGCTGCTGCCTGTGGGGGAACCATGTTGGAGCAGTTTGCTCCTGATGGATGGACCCCATGGGATAGACCCATATTTGGAGCAGTTCTTCAAGAACTCTCTTCAAGAGGAGCTGCTGCCTGTGAGACGCCCACACAGGATCAGTTCAGGAAGGATGGCATCGCGTGGGAGGAACCCACAGGGAGCAGGGGCAGAGAGTGACCATAAAGGAATGGCAGAGATAAAGCATTAGGGACTGACCGCAGAGCCCATTCCCCTGTTACCCTGCACCACTCAGGAGGAGGCACAAGAAGGTGGATAGAGGGAAGGTGTTTTTGGTTTCTTTCCTTTGTTTCTGACTTCTCTAGCTTGTTAGTAAAATGCAATAAATCTTACTAGCCTCCCTACTCTGAGTCTGTTTTGTCCATGATGGTAATTGTTGAGCGATCTCCCTGTCCTTATCTCAATCCTTGAGCCCTTTGCATTGTATTTTCTCCCCGTTTGCCTTTGAAGAGGGGAAGTGAGAGATTGATTGTGGTGGAGTTTGGCTGCCCACCTGAGTAAAACTGCCAGAGTCTCTGGTGTTCCTTCAGTCACTCTCTTCCCCTGCTCCAGTGTGGGGTCCCTCCCATGCAGCAGCTCTTCAAGAACTACTCCAATACAGGTCTATACCACAGGAACAGACAGCTACCCACAGGCAGCAGCTCCCCCCAGACCCCCTGCTCCTGCATGGGGTCCTCTCCACTGGCTGCAGCTCCAGCACAGGGCCTGCTCCTGTGGGGGGTCTCCACGGGCCGCAGCCTCCTCCAGGCCACATCCACCTGCTCCACTGGGGGCTCCTCCACGGGCAGCAGCGTGGAGATCTGCTCCATGGGGGACCCATGGGCTGCAGGGGGACAGCCTGCTCCACCAGGGGCCTCTCCACAGGCCGCAGGGGAACTGCTGCTGCCTGCCTGGAGCACCTCCTGCCCTCCTGCTGCACTGACCTTGTGGGCTACAGGGCTGTCTTATTCTGGACTCCTCTCACAGAGGCTGCCCCTGCAGACCCTCATTATTAAAACCTTGCCACATAAAGACAATACACAACTTTATAAATGTCTGTGTATTTCCCTTACAGTCATTTATAAGTGATGTTCTTTGTACAGCTAATGCTTCCAAGATGTCAGACTTTGGCCAATTAAAAAAAAAAGTCTAATATTTCAGCTCCCCAAGTGAAAAAAACTAACTAAGATGGCACTTAAAAAAAACAAAGTACATAGGAAATGTTTTGTCTTTATTAAAAGTCAGGAAATGTTTTAAAAGGAAAATCATACTCATTATTTAATGCAAGAGTTTGAAATGAGGCATATGTGATGAAATATCTCAATATTGTGTTTTCTCATCTGTGAGCAAGTTGTGAATTTCTGCAAATTATATTTTGTGTATGTTCAGCAGAAACTTCATTCCAAAAGAAAAAGTCTCTTAAAAAAAAAAAAAACTATCCCTACTAAGTGTTCTACAACTTGGAGATGAAGGAGCTAATCCATCTCTTTGTTGTCTCTGTTCCAGGCTGTAACAAAGCCAAAGACAAGAAAAGACAGCAAGGGAACATTTTCTGTGTATTTTGTTCCTTCACGAATTGAATGCTGAGAGTTCACATATGACGGAAGCCTAACAGAAGGAAGAAAGACCAAAGACAATTAGGTAGATTAGATAGACAACTGCTGCTGAAACAGTGATGTAAGAGGTCAGGAGAAGAAAAAAAAAAAAAAGTACAAGAAACTAGGGAGGAACTAAAATGAGACAGTTTTAGACACATATTTACTCATGAAGGACAATGAGCAAAGTCAGTATAGACAGTAAAGCAATGATAGCCAGAAGAAAAAAAGATGCCAGGAAAAGATGTTAAACAACCGGGACACAGACAGATGTGGTCAGCTGAGAGGAAGTAAAGGACAATTCTGTACCTACATAATGTAGGAGCAGGATGTATCCTGCTCAGAAACTTGAACGCAGTCTGAGTCTATAATTCTCAGTTTTCAGTGGTCAGCAAAGCACATGCTTTTAACAACCTGTAGAAGTCAGCGCAAATATAGATGACTGCCATTAGTACTCTCAAACTAAGTAGCAGATCACAATGAACTATGTGAAAATCAATATAACTCCACATGATGAAAACTGTTTTTTTGTTGTTTTTGTTTTAGTTGGCTTCACTTAAAAACTTAGCAATTCATATTGATAAAACTACAATTTTTATTAAAATTATTAAATCAAACTATTTGATTCCCTTACCAAATTCAAAGTCATTGAAGAAAAATATCCTTCACAGTAAGCCAATTCATAAAATCAATACAGAAAAAGCAATCTTTGTATTTACCAAGTTTTCCCTGTCTATATAATCAGACAGATAAAAGTGAGACTTGTCTTGATAAACATGCATGGCCCCATTTTTTTTTTTCATTTTTTTTTTTGCCATCTTTTTTGGCATTTCTCATTGTGAGGGTTATAAAATAGTATGCTTTCTTCATTAGCTGCATGGAATACTAAAGTAAAGCTTACAAAGAAGTTTGGATTTTAATGTTGACCTTTGTATCATCAAATATAATGTAAACACTGTAGCATACCTGCTTTCATTAAAATCTATAAAAAGTAAGAGACACCCACAGTTTGAGAATCAAGTTAGTGTACATAATTCTGCAAAGATCTAAAGGACAAAAAATGCCAAGAACCTAAAGCGTCAATCTTAAAATTAGAAAGATACTCCAAAAAGAAGGTGCTTCCCCAAAAGAAAATGAGACACATACCTACAAATGAGACAAAGCATACCTTTCTTATCTCTAGCCACTGTTCTGAAGAAGAATCTTCAGCCTCATATCAGAGCAGTGTTGACTGCAAAGCACAGAAAGCAAATTTGTTGCATTAATAGGTACCATTTCAAACAGTAACTTTTCAGATTAAAACTGCATTTCACAGATATTCAAAGAACTACAAAGCTGAAAAGAAGGATTATAAGACAGAAAGGGTGCTCTTCATTTTAAGAAATATTTCTATTGCTCTCCAAGGAGATTTATTTCATCCACCATATAGCATGTGTCAAGAGTTATGCTGATCCTTCACTGGGAGCTAAGTACCCAATAGTTTTTACATTACCATGCACCACAATAGCAATCCTTGACATTGGTTGTAAGTGTCAGACAGAACCTTCATTAATTGTCATCATCTCTAAGACATAAAAGAAACCCTCTCTTCTTGAATGTTATTACACAAAAAGTGTATGTTATCTATATAGAGCAAGTGCAAAAATGTTTTGTATTGTAATAATAATCATTTAGAATATATGGGATAGAAAGTGTACTATTGTTAAACTGTCAGTCAAAACTCTTGTTATACAAGGATAGAACATCACATCCATCTATAACAGCCTTTTCTGCCAGTCAAATGTGTTGTTCTATACAAATCTAACATCCATTTGATTTTTAAATTGGCAGAGGCTGTAAAACATTATTCTGATGTGATACTAACGTGATCTAAGTTGCTGTTGATATCAGAACACAACAGAGGTTTCCTCTAAAATCCAGTTCTCCTCCTCCTTTTAGGTATCTGCATAACTTAGTTGATTTGGCATGTATAATTACATGAATATTCATATAATCTTTTTCTTCCATTACATTGCAAAGAACATGCTTGTTGATAATCTCCTCTAACTTGAAATAATCCATAACGTGAAAATTCTATCAGTTTGATGAAAACATTATTACCATAGTACTCTAGGTTTTTTTTTTTTTTTTACTAACACCCTAGAAAAAACAGCAAATACTCCTGTTTATCCATTACATATGTTCATTCAGAATCACACTAGCCCATTTAAGGCAGTTATGAGCAACAGTGGCTTATGAAAATTGAGTTAAACAGCACTGAATTCCTATAGGATTTTTCTGTAACATTAGTTGCACAATGAACTGAACGGAACAAAGTATTCACTTACAAAAGAATACAAAGTTGGAATCTGTCATCCCACTGAAAAGCCAAATAAAAATAAAAGGGACAGAAATAATTCAAATTTGATTATAAAAGAAGAATAGAAAAAAAATAAATCAAGAAAGGTTCTTGCCTTTTTTAGCCTATTCCCATGCATAATGTCTGCAATTTTTGTACTAATATACTAGATTTTGTATCTGGGATCAACACAGGTAGAGAAAGCACATCAAATCAATCTCTCCAACAACTACTAACAAATGAAACCATACGTTTTGTTCCACCTCTGAAGTGTGCAAGTAGATGTAATAAATGTACAGGTTACCAAAAGCATTATTAGGCTTTCATGTCTTTTTTTTATTTATTTTAATTATTATTATTTATTAAGTTCACATAGGAATCATTAGTCTAGAGTAATTTATTATTACCCTCACAATTATTTGGGTACATGCAGCACAGCACACCTTTTTCCTTTGGTGCCTTTTAATGCAGTTGGCATACACAACAACTTTATGGAATACTTCCTAATGATTGACAGGATTCTAAAATCCTCGAGCTGTTGGGGCAAGTTCAAATGAATTGTTACTGAAATGGTATCATAGATCCGTTTTCCAGTTGCATTGTTTTAGTAGCACCTACAGTCAAAAGTCAAGAGTACCTATGCCAGTTTTTAGACCCCTAAAGCTTGAAACTGTTAACAAAGGCATAGGACTATGAAACAGAAGGGCTAAAATGAATGCTCAGACTTCAGTTTACCAGCTCAGCTAGCTTTCTACAGAACTGGGGTGACTGGATACAGTAACATCATAACCTTAGTGAACCAGAATTAGAAGTTATATACACAACTATAGTCAATTCAAAATCAGACTATAACTCAAATGAATCCCAGTATCCTGCTTTTGTTCTCAACTTCAACACATTAACTTCCCAATAAACCACCTCATATTTCTGACTTAGTTAAAATTTAACTATTATATCTCAAAAAAAAAAAGTCTACCTCATTCCTTCTTGTTAAAACCTTAATATAAAATCATTATACTTAATATAAAATAATTTTAAGGCAATTGGGAGTTCATGCATGAAAATTAAACATAATTAATGCAAATAGTATTTATTGCAATATTTAGTAGTACGTCTACTGAGGCTAAAATATAAAGCAGCTTGCATATCAATTCCTTGTATAGTCTTCCCATCCAGAGAAAACTAATTTATTCAGTACAGTGCATTGTATATATTCTGTTATTTAGCCTTATGACATTCCACAGGGCCAATCATCTTATGCTAACTACTTCTGCTTACATGCTTATAAGTTAAAGATAGGGATAAAATAGGGCTACTCAGCCTCAGTTACTATTTTAAATATTTGAATTGATATATACAATGAAAAAGTCTTCACAAAATACACAAATTACAGAATCACAGAATGACTGAGGTTGGAAGGGACCTCTTGTCCAAGCCTGCTCAAAGCAGGGTGATCTAGAGAAGGTTGCTCACGTATATGTCCAAGTCAAGACACCCTAAAACCTGCCTGGGCAACCTGCTCCAGTGTTCAATCACACTTAAATTACAGGGAATATAATAAAACACTCACTTCATAACAACCATTATACTGGCAAAAATAATATAAGCATTATTATCCTAGAAAAAAAGAAAAAATAGATAAATCATTTTTGAAGATGTTGATTATTCTCTTTAGAAAACTGGTCTATAAATAGTATCCAAAATAGATATATATATATTTTCCCCAAGAGAAGCTTCCTTCATGAGAGGTCTGGTGCTTAACAATGAAAATACATGGGACACAATCCCTATCTCAGTATGCCATCAAAGAAAAAGTTAGGAGAAAGAACCTCAAGTATGCAGAAGCACACTTAAAATCTTGGGGGGCGGGAGCATAGGTATGCAGTTTGCAAGGGTTATAAAACAGACCTGTTCCTTCTCTTTTTCTGGATAAGCATATGTACTAAAAATGAAGTGAGCTAGATTCAACTTTCATTTTCTACTTAAACAACATTATATCATTCTATGTATACTTAATATAACCCTGAGAGGAATAATTATTTCTTCATTAAAATAAGAGTAATGGAGAAATAAACTCAGGTTACTTGATATATATATATATATATATGTATGTATGTATATATATATACATTGAAATTAATCTTTGAAATTCACATGCTGAAGAGAACTGATAAAATTGTATCACACATTTTATACATTGGAGTCAAAATCTGAAAGTATACTTACAAAACCATTCACAAGATTTTTCCATGTATTTCAAGATATTGAGACAAAGACAACGCCAACAATACCAGTGTAAATCTGTTGCTTTCTAATAAAGACTATGAGCCACGTAAAGGCAAAATAAAATTAATCAATCAGAACAGATGCAAGATATTTATGTTACTTCATAAACAGCAGAACTGAATCACAAAATTGAGCTTATATAAAGTACCTTCACCTGACACAAGAAAAAAAAAAAAAAAAAAAAACACAACTATGGAAGTTACCACACAATCTTTTCCTCCAGAAAGTAAATATTAAGATTCATTCTTTCTCCAGATTTATACCTTCAAAGACAACTACATTATGGTTAATTTTCAAACTTATGTAAATAGTGACAGAAGACAGCACACAAACTTTAATAGTAACAGTCAAATTCTAATAAATGATTTTGATCAAGAAAAACATCTAATGTGTATAAATATATAAAATGATTTGCCCACGATACAACCTCTTCCACAATAAAAAAAAAAAAAATCAGTATAATTCCCCTGCCTTATGCATCATAAATTCCCCTAAATAATTCCCCTGCTTATGCATCATCTGGAACAGAATTAGTTCTGTCAGCAGATCTACATCTCCACCAGGGCTTTTGCTGTCTGAATTGGTTAGACTTTTTTTTTTTTTTTTTCCCCACCTCCTGAGCTGTCATTATTATGCCAGTAGAACACAGTTGGATGGACTAGTCTTATGTTTTCAAAGCACAGAACAGACATTAATTTATGTCTACATCACTATGAAGCAAGCAGGTATTTTACATATGGGGAAATCAAAGAAAGGTGAAGTGCTTTGTCTAAAGGCACTTAGAAGAAATGAGTAACAGAGCTATAATTAAAATTCAACATCAAGATTCATATTAATCCTCTAGACCTAACTGCCTTTTTCAAAGTGCATGATTTGGAACATCAAAAATAAGAATCAATTCACTTCCTCTCAGTGTACATGTTAATGATAAAATAAAACATTGCATTCATCTTCTTCCTCTACATTAGCATAAACAGTCATCCTTAGAAATCAAATTCACAAAGCCATTTAGATTTTTAAAAGATATTTAAAAAACAAAGTCAGGTCACAGTTAAAATTTAAATTCCATGCTTGATTTGGCCTCCACAACTACATACTGAAAGACTCCAAGGAAAAAAAACACATACATACCAGCTATGTTATACCAACTTATACTAGACTGATTTAATTAGTTTGCTTTCAATGCAAAGGTGCAGCACCTCAGCAATTATGAGATCGTTAATACAACAGAGCATAACAGCACCTTCAGAGGTCTTGTCTAACCTCTAGGCACACATATAACTCCCATTAAGGCTAATGGGAGTCACATGTGTGCATCCAAGGGAGAAGAGGCCCATTAAAACTGATACAACATATCCATTAATCTTCAGGTCACTCTTAAGGTCAAACATTATAAAAATGTTTATGAACAGTACTTACTAGGTATGCACAGTGGCTAGTTTGGTTTTAGGACAGACCTGTGAGCAGTTAAGGCCATGGAAAATGTCTGCTTTAAAAGCATTACTACATTTCAAGCAGTAGCATGGAAATTTGAGAGTGCTTTTCTATAGTGAGAGAGGATGTTTTTCTATCTCCTGAAAGAATTAGAAGGATAGAAATGACAGAAAAGGTTAGATAAAATGAAAACCTTGGACAAAGGTATGCTGTAGCTTTTCATTTCTCTTCCATCCCCCATGCTTTCCTTGTGTTTCAGTCCCTTAGTTGTGGTTTTCTGCTTCAGGAAGAACATTTAACTGCAGTGACTAAATTCCTAATCTGTGAACTCTGCTATAAAGACACTACAAATAAGATTTTGATTACTGAATCAGCCGCAAACCACTACAATTCAAACATCACTTGCAGGGTAGAAGGAGCATTGAAAGTTTTTCAGAGAGAAAGGTAATCTTAATTTGCTACCCCTTTCATTCTGCATATCTGAAAATTCTTTTTTTTTTTTTTTTTTACCACTATAATATAGTTTAAGTAATCACATTCTTTTCCAGCTTAGAAAAAGCTAATGGTACCTGTTTTCAGCTATTCAGTCAATAAGACTGATTTAATTGGAAATGAATTTGCTTTCTTCATCCACATAGAGTCATAGAGGAGAGAGATTTCTCAACAGCATGCGGGCCAGATGATCTCCATATGAACAGAGCAGAAGGAACAGCACGAGGAAATGCGATTGTCAGATGAGTATAGAAACAAGGATAAAATTCAGACACGAACTATCCATTTGTTTAGTGTTTCTTTCAAGTATTTGAGGGGGCAGAGGTGGCTTCATTACAGGTTCTGTACTCACAAACTATTCTGAAACTCTTCTTCCAGAATGAGTGACAAAGCTTTTATTCTTCATGCAAGACTCACTCAGTATCTCGTGTGACAAGCAAAGATGATCAGCTGTATCTGCAGTGGTGGGTCAAAACACAGGCAAGAGGCTGGAGAAAACTCTCACCTAGAAAGTATGGCTGCCAGAGAAAGACAGTAAGTAAAATGAGCCCCCAAAGGATGTAGCACAGTGATCAGTCTTGAGCTACAGGTCCTCCATTGCTTTACAGCAAGCAGTATGCTCATTTCACGCCAGATCTTGCTTCATGGTGTTTTTAAGCACCGATACAGCTCTTTGTACCCTGCAAAAGGAAGTGTTGTTTTTAACTCAAATTCGCTGCCTAGAACCACAACACCCAGCTTTCCAATGGGGTTCAACTGAAGGTGCACTGAGGTCAAGCTTTTTATAGAGAAATGAAATCAGAAACTCATTTCCACACTTCTTCCGCGTTTTTCAGGTCAGTCCCTGTCTGAAAAGCAAGCCCGGCCAGAGCCCGTGACCTGCTTTTAGCACACGTGCTGAAGTGATTTATTTGCACACGCCACTCAGCAGCCCCAGCTCCTTTCTTCCTGTTCCCCACCGCCCGCGCCATGTTACTCCCTGGTCCTCCGGCAGTAGCTGCCCGCCCCGCCCCCTCCCGTCTCCCATTGGCTTCCCCAGCTCCCTCTGAGCCGCTTGATTTGCTGTACCACCTGTCAATTAATGCCCCCCTCCCCGGACACCACCCCGGGAGACCTTCCAGCGCGTCATCCCGACGTCCGCGGGCGCTTCCTGTTCAGCCGCTCTAGGCGCTCACCTGAGGTATCTATCGCCTCGGTCTACGCCGCTCTAGGCTGCGGGCGCTGCCTCGGTGACCGCGGGCTGGTGGCGGTGGGGTGGAGGAGGCTGAGCCGGGGGTTTCCGGCCGCACGGGCCTTGGCGGGGAGGCTGGAGACGGAGCCCCCGTGGCAGCCCTCCGGGTTGGGCCCGGCCCCGGGCAGGGCCGGCGCTGGCAGGTCCCGGGGGCGGGCGGTGGGCCTGCTGGCATCGGCCCCGGGCCCTGCTTGTGAAAAAAACTTGTGGTTCTCCTCTAACGGCCTACCTGGGCTGCGCAGTGTGAGACCCGCCGGTGTGCTTCCTCCCGGTGCTTACCTATCTGAGCATGCAAGGAGGCTGTAAGGCTTCCAGCTAGACCCAAAGCGTAAGGTAAGAAAGGAGGGAGCCTTAGCATGTCCTCTGGAGAGAGGACAGGGCAGTGGATTCGATTAAATTCTTAGGCTGCTGTCAGTTGAGAGGGTCAAACAATTACAGAGCTCCAGAAGTCTTTCATGTAACCATGGTCAAGATCACGATTGCAGATAACTAGCAATAGGATGAGAGGGAATGGCCTCAAGTTGCACCAGGGGAGGTTCAGGTCAGAAGTAGGAGACATTTCTTCTCAGAAAGAGCAGTCAGGCATTGGAATAGGTTACCCAGGGAGGTGGTGGAGTCACCGTCCCTGGGGGTGTTTAGGGAAGGGTTAGACCTGCCACTTAGGGTCTAGTGGGTGACAGGTGGTAGGGGTATGGTTGGACTAGATGATCTTGGAGGTCTTTTCCAACCTTCATGATTCTGTGATATGTCTCAACTCGTAGATACTTGCTGCTGAGGAGATGGCTCTTTTCCAGTTTCTGTTAACTCAGTTTTGTGCAGCCTGCAACTGTTTTGCAACCTAATGGTTTGTCACAAAGCAAATGTAGATTGAGTCTGATGGCCAAGTTATTTTAGCTGAGAGATTAATTCTATTTCATGACACAGTCACTACTGCTAATGAGAGGACTGCATATGTTGTTAAATACACAGTTCTTGTATCATCTTTTAACTGCCGGTGGAACGGAAATGTTCATCGAGGTCAAAGATGAAGTATGGCCACTTCGTAGTAAAAGCCAGTTCCAGTACAATCAAATGAATGGCTAAATATTTTGCAAGTTAGTGAATCTTGTCTGACTTGTTTGGAGACATTATTTACATGCAGTTCAGCAGCAGTTGCTGATGAAGCATTCACTTTGAGACTTTTTTTATTTATTCTGTGTATTTATTGATGTATTTATTCTGTGGTATTTATTGATGCTTTCTTGTACAAACATTTTTTTCTCTTTAAGAATCTGTTTAATCTCAGTAGCAGTTTTCCGTTTTCTGCATGGTCATTATCACTAGTTTATCTAATGAAGGGTTTGGTAAGAAAACAGAAGTATCAATGCTGGGATATGACTTACAGTAGAAACTGTTAATGAGGAGTAACAATTCACACCTCTGAATTCTTTTGTTTAAGTCTGTTCACAGGGCATGAAGTCATCCATTCCAGTTACTTGATCTGAACTTGGGGAGATAACTACTTCACACCTACAGGATATATACGTTAACTCTTTAAAAAGCCTTTTTTTTTTTTTTTTTTTTAGAAATGCAATAGGCCAGTAGGGTACTTAATGTCAAGAGTGTTGAAGGGATTTAACACTTACACTTTAGTACAATGGGAATAGATGATTGGAACATCTGCTGTGGTGGCTAGTGCTCTTACTAAAATACTTCTTTAAAATTAAAAAATTATATTATCCACATACTCTGTCTTCAGATATAATTTCAGCACTTGGTCCGTATATGTCAGCATAGATACATGTTGTACATGAGATATTACACCACAAATAGGCTAGGTCAAACTAATATCCATTTCTGTGAAGGAAAGAATTAAAATCCTTTCAACATCTTACAATCTTATACATTAATACAAAGTTTTGAAAATAACTTGTGTCCCTTTCGGTAAATTATATATTTCTTTTTATTGCTAAAAATTTTTAGAAGATTATATCTATATATGCAAGCATTACATTATTAAGAAAGCAGCATTATTATTTTAAAGAATCTTAATATTTTTAATGGCTTATGCATTTGCACTTTAATTACCGTGATGATTGTTTCCCATTTTGTAAACCTGATAGTCAGTGAATTGGGAAGTGAAATAATGAGTAGAAACATCTATGAAGGTTTTACAAGACAATATGATCAGAAGATGCTTGCCAATCTGGGTTGCATTGTGGGAAGGTGAAAGAGGTGTGGTGCTCGAGTATTTTTGTAGCAATTGTGTGTATACTTTATTTTCAGTTTTTAAAGTAATGACTCTGTGTGTGTATGTATATATATATAATGAGTACAGCACATTCTAAAATTGCATTTATCTGGGGACAAAACAGAAGAAGAGGCAAAACTTAAACTTACTTCAGTTAAGTCCCTTTAACTTCTAGTCCTGCGTGGGTTTAAACTTGTGTTTTTATTTGTTGAGATCATCCTTTCCAGACCCTAGATGAAAAAAATTAAGAGTTTCACTGGAGTTTTAATGGAAATTAATGTTGATATAATTGGGAAAACAATTAAAATTAGACACACCATTGAATGGCTAAATTTACTTGTGTTGAAAATGTTGTAAATCTGTAAAGTAATAAAGTAGAACTTGTATGTTTCTAAATACACTCCTTCTCTGGTCTCAAAAGCTGTCCTTAGAACTCTTAGGACATCAATACAAGCACATAAAGTATCATCCTCTGAACTTAGTTTAAGAAAAGTTTAACCTCTTAGGTAATGACCTTCAGATGTATTAAAAATCCATTCTCTGATTAATAATCTGTCAGGTAGCTTGAATGTATGCCCTATTTCATGATGGTGGATTAATAAGGATAAAGCAAGATACACTGAATGTGAATTTAAGGATACAAACACTTATTAAAAAAGTAGAACCGATTCAACTTAATTTCATTATTTAAGGAGAAAAATGAATTAATAGATAATTCTTTAGAAATGCAAACACTCATTGCTGGCTTTGTTGACTGATTAAACCGTAACAAAAATGCCAGTCAAGAATATACCACCTTGGCAGGTACCCACAAGGACCATCAAATACAACTCCTGGTTCTGCACAGGACTTCTCAAAAACTAGACCATGTGTCAGAGAGCATTATCCAAACACTGCTTGAACTCCATCAGGCTTGGTGCTGTGACCACTGCCCTGGGGAGCCTGTTCCAGTGCCCAAGCACCCTCTGGGTACAGAACCTTTTCCTAACACGTAGCCTGAGCCTTCGCTGTCCCAGCTCCATGCCGTTCCCTCGGGTCCTGTTGCAGTCCCCAGAGAGCAGAGCTCAGCGCCTGCCCCTCTGCTCCCATCGTGAGGAAGCTGCAGGCTACCATGAGGCCTCCCCCCAGTCTGCTCTGCTCTGGGCTGAACAAACCAAGGGACCTCAGCTGTTCCTTGTATATCTTGCCCCCTTGACCCTTCACCATCTTCATAGCCCTCCTTTGGGGACACTAATAGTTGTATGTAGTGTCCCAAACTCCACACTGCTCAAGCCAAGGCCATGCTAGCACAGAGAAGAGAGGGACAATCACTTCCTTCAAGATAAATGTGTGTAGGTAAAATGATGAGGCTTGATAAAGTGCTCAATAACTGAAAGTGAATCTAAAAACTCTAGATGGAGCAAAATCAACTAGTTTGATAAGATAACTTTGCTTTTGAGTGTTGCACCTTTTTTCATTCCAAATTGAATGTCTTTTAGGAAAGGAGGGTGTTATTTAGGTTTGGGAGGGATTTTTTTTATTTCCTTGAGAGCTCTGTGCATTTGTTTCCTTTTAGATTTTTTTCCCCTTTTTTTCCTGAGACTGCAGATAACACTTCTTTTCTTTTGTTACTGAAGGCAGTGACTCACAGAAAGCTTTTGATACTTACTGTGATTCAGGATGTGTAGGAAGCAAAAGTTCCTGTGATGGACTAAATAAAACTCAATTAAAACTTGCAAACAGGTATTGATGTTTTATAAAGACTTGCTTAGACAACTTATAGAACAGTAAAGGTAATTTCTGTACTCTGATAGTTTTTGATGCTGTTACTAATCTGAGGACCTCCATTTGTGCATTTGACATCAAATGCTGTGGTGCAAGTCAAGAAAGACATTTGATCTTCTCTAGTGTTTAATCTTTTATAGCTTATAGTCTTTTATAGTGACAGTTCTGAAAACTGCTCAAGGCTGCTACTCAGAATATTTGGGAAGGAATGAGTGAAACAAATTTATGACTATTGAGTATAAATATCATATGACTACACAGTAATCAATATCAAAAAATATATTGTAAAATGAATCAAGATGTAGGTAATCAAAGGGGAGGAAGTGATGTCTGAATCAGTATTAGCGTATATCTTGTTAGAGTAATTCATCACGTGGTATTTCAGAAATAAAACACTATCACATATTCAAAATGGGAGAAAATAAGAATTTCTTTTATAAAATATTAAAGTAATTTTAAAGCTTAGGTTCAGAGAGAGTATGAGGAAGGAGAAGAGGAAGGAGAAGAACAAATGTCTAAAGGAAAACCTAGTGAATTAAACATAGACAAATCATTCAGCAATACCAGCTTATGATATAAATAGCGTATTACCTGTGCTTTTTTTCCACGTTGGTTATAATGGCCTACTTTTTTTTTTAATCCCATAACACTTGTATTTGCAATCTCTGTGTTGATTCATTTTCACTGGGATTAGAAATCAAGATCTTAAAAAAAAAAAAAAAAAAAAAAAAGAAGGAAAGAAATTGGGTAACACTTAAATTTTAGGTATAAATGCAACTTCATTAAATTAGTGTGTAAACTAATTTGTAAAAAGCCTGCCTGGAGTTGAATCTGGCAAGGGAAGTGAAAGGTAATACAAGGGCTTCTGTAAGGGCCTCTGGCAAAAAGAAGAATAGGAAAAATGTGAGCCTGCCCCTGAAGGGGGCAGGAGCCCTGGTGACACATGACATGGAAAAGGCTGAGGTAATGACGACCTTCTTCACCTCAGTATTTGCTAGCAAGACCAGCCTTCAGGAATCCCTGAGTCCAGTGGAAAGCCTAAAGCAAGGAGTATGTGTCCTTGGTAGAAGAAGATCAAGTCACACAATACTTGAGCAAACTGTACATACATTAATTCAGTAAGGCCTGATATGCCCATAAGTGCTGAGAGATCTGACTAAAGTTACTGTGAAGCCACTCCCAATAATATTTGAAAGATCATGGTGATTGGGAGAGGTGTCTGAGGGCTAGAGAAACTTCATCCTCCTCTACTCTGCCATTGTGAGGCCATACTTGGAGTACTGCATCCAGGTCTGGGGCACCCAACACAAGAAAGATGTGGGTTTGTTAGAGCAGGTTCAGAGGGTAGCTATGAAGTTGATCAGAAGGCTGGAGCACCTCTCCTATGAAGAAAGGCTGAGATAGCTTGAAGAGTAGGTTCCAGGGTAACCTATTCTATTTTCAATACTTAATGGGGGTTTATAAAAAAAAAAAAATATGGAGAACAACTTTTTGCTTGGGCAGACAATGACAGGACATGGTTTTAGGCAGGAAGAGAGGAGATTTAGATTGGGTATTAGGATGAAGTTCTTCACTCAGAAGATAAGGCACTGGAACAGGTTGCCCAGAGAAGCTGCAGATGCTCCATCCCTGGAGGTGTTCAAAGCCAGGTTAGATGAGTCCGTGGGGCAACCTGATCTAGTGGGTGGCTATCTTCAGGTAGAATGATACAGAGAACTATAGGGTGATCAGCTTCACCTTGACCTCTGAGTGGCTGATTGTACTGGGTCTGGCTGGGATGTTAACTTTTCCTGCAGCAGCCCATACAATGCTGCGCTCTGCGCTCATAGCTAGAACAGCAGTGGTATCACACCGCTTTTGTGTCTGCTGCTGAGAAGTGCTGGCACAGCATCAGGACTCTCTCTAACCCTTCTACGGGGTGGGCCAAACAGTGAGAAAGAAGCATCACCAGGGCAGCTGACCTAAACCAACCAAAGGGATATTCCATACCATGTGATGTCACACTCAGCAATAAAAGGTGGAAAAAGGAAGAAGAGGGGAGGGGTGGGCTCTCGTGAAGACGTCTGTCCTCCTCCCGAACACCGGTTATGTGCGTTGAGGCCCTGCTTCAAGGACGTGGTCAAGCATCGCTCATTTGTGGGAAGTAGAGAGTAATTTCTTTCCTCTGCACTTCCACATAGCCTTTACTTGTTTTGTTATTCCCTTTCTCCCTTACTTTTTAGAAGACTAAAGATAGTCTGGGCTGCATTAGGAGAAGTATTGCTAGCAGGCCAATGGAGTTGGTTGAGGTTGAGTATCTTTTCTCCTCAGCATTGGTAAGGCCAGATTTAGAGTACTGTCTCCAGTTCTGAGCTCTCCAGTACAAGACAGTTAGGGAGCTACTGGAGAGGGTTGGTGAAGACTACACATGCAGTTTAAGGATTGGAGCGTTCTCCTCATTTCTCTGAGGAGAGGCTGAGAGCTGGAACTGGTAACCATGGAGAGGAGTAGACAAAGGATGAAACTCGTGGTTGTATATGAATGCCTGCATGGAGGATGTAAGGAGAGCTGAGAGCAGGTTCTTTTCAATGGTGCCCAGAGCCAGGACAAGAGGCAGTAGGCACAAAGTGGAACACAGCAGGTTTTCTCTGAACATCCTTTACTGTGTAGGTGATGGAGCATAGGAACAGGTTGCCCAGAGAGGATGTGGAGTCTCCTTGAAGATCTTCAAATGTTTTTGGAAACAGTCCTGGGCAATCTGCTTGAGATGACCCTGCTGAGTTGGACATCATAAGCTTACAATAAACACACTAATCCCTTTCTATTGCCCCTGTTATCACATTTATTAAAAACTAAAAAGTTAAAATGGGGGAGGGGGAAATGGCAGTCCAGAATTCTTTTTGTTGTTGTTAGTTTACAGTAAATACACAAACAATATTTGTCAATCCAGTAGTTGAATTTTGCAAGCACATTGTACTTTAAGAAACTCAAAGAGGGAAACCCCTTTTACTCCTTTCAAGTGACGGAAGAAAAAAAAAATCCAGCAAACCTCAGGAGAGGTCTGTTTTTCTTTAAATTACAGTCAACTCTATCCTGTAAGTACCATAAAGTGTATGTTGTTCCTTCACATTATGGGTAAACTTAACTCTGTACAAATATATTTGCCTTATGTATATGTGTAGCATATGCTAAGCTCATAAGAAACAAAAAAATGAAAAGGATATTTTTGCATTTGTATGTAATGTGTGCTGTTAGCTGATGTTAATTTGGCCAATTAAAATCGGTCCTTCCTTAGAAAATGTTAATGTGTATTTCCTCCCAACAGAGGTTGGTTTTCAGATGTGAACTTTTCAGGCACAAGATCCAAGTTCACAAATTTTTTATAACAAATAGAGAGTGAATTTAATATTTCAACGTAAATGATGGTAAATCTTGTATGACAAAACCACTGTATTGCTGTTGCACTTCATGATGGCAGCAGCTAAAACTTGTTATCTGTTTTGGTTTTGTTTTTGTGTGTTTTTTTTGTTGTTGTTGTTGTTTTTTTTTTTTTTTTTTTTTTTAGCATAATAGAATAGATACTTTTTTTCACATAGACCAGTGAAGGGAGAAGAGAAAAGATGTGGTACTATATCTCTAAAACTAGTACGCTCTAAACACCAGCTAGTCCATAGCACTCCCAATACTCTTTAGTAAAGTTAAAAACAGTTAATTAGGAAAAAAAAAAAAAGTGTTCTGTTAAAGGTTGCAGACTCATGAGTCAGACAGGGAAAATGGAAGACTGTCCTACAACTTTTCAGTTTACTTAAATGGCTCTTGCAGCCATGTGTTTGAACTATGCCTACAAGCACTGTCAGTGCATATTTAAACTTTGCAAAAATCTTCAGGAGAGGGAGAACAAAAAGATAGTACATCTCTTTGCATGTGGCACTCTCAGAGACAGTGGTAGGGGTTGTTTGTTTGTTTGAAGGTAAAAAGTAAGACAATTTGAAAGTCTAAAATTCAGAAAAAGAAACTAAATCTGGATTTTTCAGAGGAAGAAAGGGTAGAGATAATGAGCAAGAGAAATAAAATTTGAGAAGGAGGAAAAAGAGAACAAATGTAATACAGGAAAAGAGAGGAATGATGGCAATGGAGCAACTCTTAATTCATGGATTGACTCTGGGTCTGAGCATTTCCTCTTTTCCCTGCAGCAAAGGACCTGTGGAGATTTTTAGCCTTTAGATGCAAGTTGAATCACACTTCATATTCATTTAATTTGTATTAGTAGTTGCCTGGGAAAAATATGACTAAAAATGCTGTCTCTGCCCCTGCTTATCTCCACTGACTTAGTGTTTGCTAATATTGGCAGCGGAGTTGGAAGAGAAAGAAAATAAATCAAGTTCAAATTCTAAGAAAACTTGAAAAATATGTTCAAAAACAATATTATTCAAAACCAGTGTTATTAATTCTATAAGCAGAAGAGCAGGCAGGAGATAGCACAGGAGGAGACTGGCATGAAGAAAGGAAATTTTTCTGGAAAGGAAATTAATATAGGGCTATGACTCTGTGGGGCATAACTAAATCATGAATGTGGATTCATGCTGGAATTGCAGAAGGACTAAGAAGCTGTCAGCGGTGTACAGTTCAGGTTGCATAGTAAGGAAGTTACTATTCCTCTTCAAATCTGCTACTTGTAATATGTGTGTGCAACCCTGCTAGTGGAATCTGAAATACTAGTGAAGGTACAGGATTGAAGAGTGTGTAAGATTTGGGAACAGTGAGCACATCCAATTTTCTAAGCATCCATATTAGTTGCTGTATGCCAAACATTTCACACTACAATCATACCGAAGAGGTAAGAGTTGGGAGAAATCACGTAGTATTCCTTATTTAAGAGAGTAGCCTCTCACCTGCAAGTCTGTCTGAGTCCCACAGCTGACTTATACAGGTAATTCTTTGTGTTCTTTTCATTTTCTAAAGACAGCAAAAAAGTTCCATTATTCAGATTTACGGTATTTTAGTGTTATCCTTGCACACTCAATGTATTAGACTTGAAGACTAAAAGAGCAGTTCAACTCATTAAATGAAAGGCTTGATTTTCTATCTCCCAGTTGATTAGTTGCAGATGCAAGAGTATGTCAAAGGCAGACAGTCTTGTGACTGCTTGTTTATTTCTTGGCCTGATGCAGGACATACCGATATTGCATGGGTCTTACATGATGCTGTGCTGACTGGTTTGTGTACCAAATCTGGAGAAAAATAAATTGAAACAATTGAAGCAGGATTGTTTTCTGCCACTTCAACATACTAAAACGGTTCAGCAGAGTCATGTAAGCGTTGGTTCTAGTCTGCCTTAAAAAAAGCGGGGGGGGGGGGGCCATTGGGGGGTGGGAGCAATACCAAATTGGATTAAGATAGGAGGGAGTAACTAGCTTTCAGAAATTACATCAGCTTATATTTTTGCAGAACTCGAGCCTAAAAAATGAGACATATGCTGATGTAAAGTACCATTCTTTATCTTTTCAGTAGTTGAGAGTTCTTGAGTATAGTTAGATCCAATTATTATTGTTACACCATATAATGCAAGACCAAAACTTAAAACTGATGGTGAACAGGCTTAACTTCATATTGATGAAGGGCCTTGGCTTTAATGTGCTGTAAATATGTACAGTCTGTTTGGTTTTACATAGAGTATTTATTTTGGTACAGATGTGGATAAAGGTTAATTATGAGTTAGCTATGTGTTTAGGACAGATTTTACCTTTTTCATATAATAAGTATTTCCAATAGAAGGTTAAAGGACATTATGTTCCTGCGGTGCAGTACTTGGATCAGTACTTGCATACCACTGAATATTCATGACTGTGCAGTTGGTATGCATACGTGTGTCGAAAGAAAGATGGAATAAAATCTGAGCAATGACTGTGTTTGCAAATGATGAAGCTAAGATACGTATAATGCAAAATTTCAGTCTTCTGTCATCTGTGGTAAATTATATCTAATCGTATTTGAGTATGTAGAACAGGCATTGCTTCTGAGTGTCTTCTATATCTTAGTCTTCATTCTGGCATTTCCAGAACTGTCTGGTGATCCATTCATACAGATCAGTCAGGTAGAAGCAGAACAGAAACACAGCAGAGCTGTGAAATGGGAATTTAAGCTAGATGACTTTTTTTTTTTTTTTTTTTAGTAGTATGAAAGAAAGGCACGGAGGCCATAGAACAGATGCATAAAATTAGTCTTGGCACTGTGCTTGACAAATAAGGCTATGTGAGATACAGAGCCCTTAAAACAGCGAAAAACAGATACTACCTGTTAGTACACATAAGGCCAACGTCTTGGGTAAGTAACAGTAACCAGCAAATAAGCAGGTACAGCTGTAACTGCCCACAGTGTGCGAACAACCACTCATTCATGTTCTTCGAACCATTCTGAAAAGGAGCTGTATACCTTTGCCACAGGGTGTTGTTTTTTTTACCTACTTAGCACAAAGGATGGCACATCTAAGCTTTGCATCCTTTTCACTTTTACACATGAAATGCATTGTAGGCTTTTGGTTATCAATCCATATATCAGAACCTGGTATCCTCATCATAACCAAAATCTATTTAAACACAAGTATCTTCCTGTCATCTGCTGATATGATTGTCAATGGTTGAGACCTACATTTGTAGCATAAGTGCTCATACCTGTGCTCATACCTCCTGATATTGGTTTAGTCAAAGATGTTGTCTCTTCTAGTTAACTCTCATAGTCTCAACTCTGTCAGAGTGCTTCAACCAAACCCTCCACCATTGTGATTTAACTACAGAAAATACAATGTATGTCGTCAGACCATTCTTGTTACTTGCTACTGTTTTCAAATGAAAAATGTCAATATCATTTACTAGGCATATATTTTGGCTCTCCATCTTAGTGTTCAAGATGTTTTTTTTTGTTGTTGTTGCTTTTTTTTTAAAAAAAAAAAAGCCACAAGAAGTTACCATGCAGTGTCTTTTGTCAAGCTTTTTCTTTTCTTTTCTTTTTTTTTTAACATTCAATTAATTAAAAGCAACAGCAGTTAGCTTTAATTTAGTGCAACAGGGAATGGAAATTTACTTGTGGAATTGAAGCATCCCTGTAGAGATGTTTGCAATTTGCCATACTATGGAAAAGGATGACAGGAGAAAATAAAATGGGGGAAGAAGAAGAAATGGGATAGGAGGTAAAGAAGAATAAGGATTGCATGCAACTTATTACCTGCTCCTTACTTATTATAATAAATTAAAATTAGATCCATATCCAGAAATTTGGAAGGATGATGCTATTTGTGTCCGTTATACTGCAGGGAATGCAAATATATAATCAGCTTTTGTTCCCTTCAGTTTAACATCACAATGTATACAAGGTAATATTTTAAAGTATAAGTTATGCAGTAATTAGACACTCAGATTTAGGTGTTCTTTTTTTTTTTTTTTTCATCTAATAATATGTCTTTTAAGAGTGCTGGCTGATCACAGATTTTTCTGAAGTCAATGGTAGCTCTTAGCACTCAGTGTATCTTTAACTCTAGCCAATAAAAGTCCAGTTGCTAGCATTCATCGAGAGAATGTGTTGCATTGATGCAGAACTTGCAGTTTCTATCAAATACTGACAGAAATGACAAACAGCTTCTAACTGAGCAACACTTTTGTACTGCTCTTCATTCCTGTTTTATCAGTTCTGGCTCTCATGAGCTGGTTTTGGTTTTGTAACTTGAAGCCCCAATATTTTGACTTTGCCAGGTTGTTTATAAGTCAATGAGCTATTGTTATTTTGTTGTTGTTGTTTTTGCTGTCTCCAGGCATTCATCAGTTGTTAATCTCTTGCATTGTATGAAATCTAGGTTTGCTGAGTTGAAGTTGGAAAGGCAACCTATGATTGGAATGTATTTTTGTCTTGCTTTTGGTCTTTTGGCATTCAGTGTAAATGTTGTGGTTTAACACTGGTAGGCAGCTAAGCAATACACAGATGCTCTCTCACCTCCCTCTCCTCAGCAGGACAGGGGCAGGGGAGAATGAGATGGATGACAGAGAAGCAATTTAATGAAAGGAGAAAAGAAAAAGAAGAAAAGGCCACACATGGAAGCAAAAAAAATACTCTCAACTTCCCATCAGCCAATGAAGTTCGTCCATTTTCTGGGAAGCAGGGCCTCAGTATATGTTGTGGTTACTCCAGAAGACGCTCATACGGAGTGTCCCCCCATCTCTTTCTTCCCCCAGCTGTTGCTGAGCAACGATGTTACAGTGTGGGATATCCCTTTGGTCAGTCAATGTCCGCTGCCCTGGCTGTGTCCACACCCCACCTCTTGCCCACCTTCAGCTTACTGGCTTTTGCGGGGGAGTTGGAGAGACAGGCTTGAAGCTGTGCCAGCACTGCTCAGCAGTAGCCGAACATCAGTCTGATAGCAACACTGTGCAAAGCTACTTGTGATAGCTACAAGTGCAAAGCACAGGCAGCACTGTATGGGCTGCTGTGGGGAAACATCCCAGCCAGACTCGGTGCAGTAGCATTCTGGAATTTGTTACTAGTTGCTCACTCAGCCTCTTTAATAAAAATCTTGATTTCATCTATGGGATTCATTCAGTGTATACCTTTGCTTTTTCAACTTCTAAAAATAGTCCTGTTTCCCAGGAATATCAGAAATAAAAGATATCTTCTGTGAGTGCAGTGTATTAATGATAATTGGTGCTAGTAGTTAAATAATGGTTAAAGAATCACTTTTTTCTTTAAAAAACGATAGGTGTTTAGCTGAAGCATATCAAAATCCAGACAGTAATACAACATCATTCTTCTGTAAGGTCATTTTAGGTAATGATGAAGTGATGTTATTTTTACAGTGATTAAGAGACAATGCAGTTGGGGCTTCCAATTAGTCTTTGATCTGAGAATATTTCTCTCTATACTTGAAGAGCAAGAAAGCGATGAGAATGATAAAACATGGTTTTCAGCAGCTGGGATCTAGGTTTTTTATTTTATTATGAGAGTAGATGTAAAGGAAGATTTTGTAAGTAAATGCATACCTATCATTTGATTTCTTAAACATTTATTGATTTCAAATTGACATCTAAAACATCTACTGTTGAAATAAGTGAAAAGAACAGTTAAACAGTATAAGTCTTCACTAAACATCAACAAAAACAAAAAGCACTTTGCACTAAAAATCACAGCATTCTTGTGATGGGTGGCATATTTTTTCATACTTATCTCCTAACCTTGTGTACATAAAAGAAAGAAGAGTAGACCAAGAGTACAAATGTGAAAGTCCAGTGTCTTCACTGTTACTGTAGTCTTAATGATATTGCCACTTTATCTGCTTGGTTGCGTGCTCTCACAGAGTATGACAACATACTCAGAGTATGACAACACTGAATATGTAATACTAGGTACACTGTAGCTCCTGAAGTAAACAGGAACTGTGTGTTGCTGATGCGTTCTTCAGGAAGTCTGTGATTCATAGTATGCTTGCTACCTACAACTTCCTCCTGACTGAGTTACGTGAATGCTAAGCTTTTGCAGAATCTTGCCTCTTGGTGTGTTAATCCTTTCTGCGTTGTTTCAGGGAGTAATTTAGGGGCCTGCAACTTTTCTTACTGATATGTCATAATGTAATATTCCTTAGTGAAGGATAGAAAATTGTCACAATTCACAAAATATGCATGAAGCTTTTAAAAATAATTATTGAAGCACAGAAAGAAATAATACTGTTTTCAACAGGTGTTTGAGCCTTCTGAAGATGATGTAAGACACTTTCTATCATTCTTTTAGAATTAAAAGACAAAACTTCTATTTTAGAAGGCTGAGGAAATTTGTAAGGGAGCAGCTGTTTCAGGTTTAGCTCTGACTTAAAAGGAAGAGCTACTTGAAAACTAACAGTAGAAGAGACTTTTGTTTGGAAGTGACTGAAAATGTTAGATTCGCTATGAAAAACTTAGGAAACAAGCTACAACAATTGCAGAGCCCTTCTAGGTAGAATGTTTGAACTTTGGAAGAAAATTTTCAAGGCTATAAAGTCTGTTACGTTGTGTTTGTTTCCAATCTTTTATTTGTGTTGAGGTAGTTAATACTAAAAATAAATGTTAAAGAGATGTTATGTATCAGCAATTCTCCAGTGTCCTGGAAATCACAGAATCTTAAGTCCCAGGCACATCCAACACAGAAGTTTTTCAACAGACTTAACATTAGAACGAGGACCTCTTTGACCATCTATCTGGGCTTTTGTTCATCCTAATATTTCAGTTCTGCACTCACATTCCACAAATCTGTCAGATTATCAGCGATAGCCCAATGCAGTATAAGTATGGAAGAGGTCAGGACACTTTTTTTTTTTCCTTCTCCTGATGCCTCATTTAATATTTTTTTTCAAAAATTTGATGAGTAAAGAAAGAAGGTTCA
The DNA here is from genome assembly GCF_011077185.1 of Oxyura jamaicensis. Lineage (NCBI taxonomy): Eukaryota > Metazoa > Chordata > Aves > Anseriformes > Anatidae > Oxyura > Oxyura jamaicensis. Next base: position 127,512,900 of record NC_048894.1, on the reverse strand, counting down.
AGTAACTATTCACTATTCTATAAAGCTAATCTGGAAAGCAAAATTACATGAGAAGAGTCAGTCTTGCCTACTTAGTAAGATAGAGTTCATTTGTATGCAAAGATACTATTTTATCTTAAAAACTTTTAGCACTTATGAAAATGCTACAAGTAAACGCATAAAATCAAAGAGTTGTCTGAGCAAAAATAATGCTCATTATTAGGGATGAATGTAAAGGAGTAGCATAAGAATGTGATGATAAAATCAGTGACTCTAAAGAATAAAATGTGTCAATCTACAAAGCACAAGAATAGAACCAATGAAAGGGTCCAAAAATCGAAGTAAGAGGCAGCATAAAGGCATAGGTCCATTACCTAGATCTCTTACTTAAAAAGAAAGGAGGACAAGTAACATACTTTCAGAGACTGATTCTTTACTTTGTGAGAGATATGTTGTGACCTGTTACTTCATAAAATTAATTTTAGACAGGAAAAAAGAGTGGAACTCAAGCACAAAAAGAATAGCTTAAGGTATCTTAATATAGATGCGCTCAAGTGACAAATTCTAATAAAATTCTTCTTAGAATGACTGTGGAATTAGGCACTGCTGATTTTATTTATTTGTTTAACATTCTAGAGAGTTAAAATAGCCAGAAAAGTGCCAAAGGTTGTCTGTGTCTGTTTGCGTTTACGTCTCTTCATTCTTTTGTTAACAGAGTTATCAAAGCTGTTAGTTTCAGTTCCAAATTAAGATTCAGGAGCAAATATTTTAGCAACTAATTTGTACCTTAAAGCAATCAGAAGAGAAATTGTAAAACAGTATGTTTTGACCTTTACATGTTTGTAAAAAAATATAAATATTCATCTCTTAGAAAGGATGGAAAGCTTAGTAAGGGAGAAACGTTAGGTACAATAGTACTTCATTTTAATAAAGTCTTTTTCCTCACATAAGCAAGCTGGTGAAAGATAATATCGATATTGTCTCCATTAGGTGGAATCATCAAGATGAGAAATTGCCTTTACAGGGTAATTATCTATAGTATCCTGTCAAAATGCAAAGGCATTAATGAGATGGATGATTGAAGAGAACACGCTTACGAAAGTTACTGATGTTACATTGAAGAGGGGTTGAAAGTTTTAGTGTTTTTTGTTTGTTTGTTTGCTTGTGTGTTTTGCCTTTTTTTTTTTTTTTAACATAAGGTCCGAATCCAACACGCTCTTGATGAATGAGAATATCTCTGAAATCAACAAGATGAAATGCAGTGCATTTCTTGCAATGCAGGCATGAAGCACTTCTTATAAAAGGAAAAACTCAGACACATAAATACAAATCAGGAAATAATTACTCAGTAAAATGACAGAAAAGGATCTGAAGATATTGTAGACCTCAGTTTAAACACTAACTATGACACTGAAAAAAAAAATGTTTTATTCTGGAGGATAACAACATGTTGTAGAAAATAGCATGTTGTCTAGTTTGTCAAGTCTTCTATATCTGTTGGTCTCTGACCATCCTCACCATTTTTTTCTTTTGAGAAAATGCAGACAAACTAGAAATTCTTCTTTGATGTTATTCTTTTCTCCGGTGGAATGAAAACTATCCTTATTTATAATAAGAATGAATAAGATATAAGAATTTATATTGAGTATGAGAAACAGATTTTTGTGTAATTAAAACACTAACAGTGATAAAACATTAACAGACTACCTAGAGAAGTTCTGGAATCTGCTTTCTTGGTAGTTAAGTTTTTCTCTAGGTATTTCTCAGCCTAAATTCATGCTGAGTTAGGATTGGGTGGTCACTTGTGGTCTGTGCATCGTCAGACTATGCTTTATCTGTGCAGAAGAGACTATGTAAAATAGTTAAATCATGAACTCATTGAGGTGAACAGGGGTGCTACTCCTTGCATGCTAAATGCAGTTTTATGTTAGTGTAGCAAGCTAATATTTGGTTTTGACTTAATAAAATATATTTTTATTTGGCTTCCAAAACAGTGTTTTGCCAAATCATACTAAAAAATATTTTGACACTTCTGTGTATATCAGTCTAATGCTTCTGCTAGAAAAGCAGGGAATGAGATTGCAGTAGCACTGAGACAGTAGAAACCCCTTGATTACTCATCCACAGTGGAATAGCCCCATGGAAAAAATGGCACTCTGGAGATTACTTGGATTTGTGTATTTCTGCAGGCAACGTTTACAGACCTGTAAATTTAAATGTAGATTTTTTTTTTAGGCAGAATGCATTGACAAATATGCCTGATGGTAATACATCTCATACTGATAGTCCCAGAACAGGTCAATAATAATGCTTATATTGATAGCAGCAGTGCAGGAGATGTTACTTGGTATTATAGCTAAAATCTATGTTATCCCCTTAATCATAATTACATTAATATTGGCAGGCTGTTGACAATACTCACATTACTATTGATAGATTTCTGTCAATAACATGTTTCCAAATAAAATATATTCATTCATAATTTGTACAATGATCAATAACAGCACTAACATATATCAGAAGAAGCTCCTATTTCCCTGGTGATAATACGTTTTTTGTAGTTGTAGTGCAGTGTGCTGTATAAGTAGGATTGTTGATTTGCTTAGTTGGAAGAAAAAAAAAAAAAAAGTGTAGGTTATTTAAAACAGAAAAGTTCTTTGGGGACTAACAGACAATTGTTTAGTTTTTGTATGCAATATCTGTGAAGTTGTAAATTCAAGGAAAAATATTAATGTCTTTAGAGTTTTATCTTAAAGAGTATTTATGTACCAAGTTAGTCATACACAGAGCTGTTCAATTCTGGTAATAGATTATATAACCTATGCATGATGGCATCCTTAACTGAGCATTAATATTTGTCTTTTTCATTATTGAATCAACAATTCTGAGTTCTTAAGTTCTTCTTATTTTAAATGATGTAAAGTAGACCAAATTTAAAAAAAAAAAAAAAAAAAAAAAAAAAGGCAGGACATGACAAACAGCATTTAACTGGAGGTAAGACAACATTTTCTTTATGGTCTTTTAAGCTCAGCACAATATAGAATGTAAATTTAGTATAAAAAGGTAGAAGTGAAATGTATTGACATTTCAGTTTTAGGACAGAGAGCAGATTTCTCACTTACTCCTACTGTAAGACCACTATGTATGAAAGCAGTGTAAGACCCGTAAGACCACGATGTATGAAACTGTAAGACCACTATGAGACCACTATGTATAAAACTGTAAGACCACTATGTATGAAACTAAAAAATCTAATAAAGTTCTGAAAGGTTTTCATAGGGAGGAAGTAAAGAGGAAAAAAAAATATTATTTCTTACTATTACTTGAAAAAACAGCCATCACAGACAAAAGAATATATAATGGGAATTCCCTACAAAATAGGGAAAGTTCAGAATTTAGGCCTCTTCTCTTGAACAAATAGTTGCTGTTACCTAGGTCATTAGAGCTTTTGAAGTCATTTTTCATAGGTGAATATGTGTTTCAAATTTTCCCTTTAAATGTATTTCTTTGGGAAGTAAATAGGTAATGTGTGTCTCAGGTGGAAAATCTACCCTGTAAATGCAGTAAAACCTTAAATTGGTTCTGAAGTAAGTATAGTTTATAGCAGAGTGCTTCAGCATGTACGTAACGGTAAGCACACTAAAATGTGCTTACACATTAAAATCAAATATATACAGATATAACATTTAAATAACTTGCAGGGTCTGGTTAACAGCCATGACCTATGGCAAACGTTAGGTATGCTTAGCAGTAATCAAAAAACCTGACAATAATCTTCAGTTTTATTGCTTACATTGAGAATTCTTACCTAACTGTTGAGGAAAAAAATGCTTTTCATGCATAGTAATATTACAAGCATAATTTAAAGGATTTTTAGAGGAATATATATATATCTTATATTAGCTGGTTACGTTTCTGTCTTATCCTTCCTTTTTCATATAGTTGACATAAAATTTACTTTGAAGTTGAATCAAAATGTTAGCTGGCAATTCAGGAAGAAACACTAAATATGCCACAGTTAAACAGTATATATAGTATTGGTTTCAATTTTAAGAAAGGAGTTTTCATGGATTTGGGATGATTTTGGAAATTTGACAAACAGTGGTTGGACTCGGTGGTTCAAAAGTGGTTTCCATTTTCTGTAAACAAAATTCCAGCCCACACTGACAGGCTCACTGAAATTAGTTCCTTCAAATAAAGTTCTATGAAGGGTCAGGGACATGAAAAATATATGTGTATTTGTAGTCACAAATCAGTTATGTTATACAATGAGCCATGCACAAATTTATTGGAAGGTTCAGGTCTAAGGTCAGGGGAAAGATCTTGATGACATCTAGTCCATCCTTCTGTGAAAACAGGATAAAATCAATGTTAGAACAAGTAAATTAGGACATTGTTTGACCAAGTTTTAAGAATCTCTAGTAATGGAGATTTCACAGTCCCTCTAGACAAACTTGTTCCAGTGTTTGACCACTCATGAAGACAATTTTTTTCCTTACATCTGGTTGGAATTTCTCATGTTGCAACACATGACCAGTTGCCACTTTTTCTTTCATTGTGCATATCGCAGAAAGGTTTGACTTAATCTTCTCCATAAACTTTAGGAAGTGGGAGATTACAATTAGATTGCATTTAGCCACCTTATCTTCAGGTTAAACGATCTGAGTTCCTTCATGCTCTCCTCATATATCACGTGCTGGGGCTCCCTGACGATATTAGTGTCTGGACTCTTTTCAGTTTGTTGACATTTCTCTTGTAGTGGTGATAGTAAAAAGTCAAAACTGGATGCCTGGTGTAGACCCAGTAATGCCAAGTAGAGAGGGATGAACATATTCTTTGGTCTGTGCCATTCTAATATAATCCAGTGGGCGTTATTGCCTCAAAGGTGCACTGGTGATTTGTGTTCACTTTTCTCCTACCAGAATTCCCAAGTCCTTTTTTGCAACACAGCCATCTAGTCAGTCAGTCCCCAGCCTATAGTGACCAAGAGTTCTCATGTGTGTTTTGTGATCTATTTGTGGTCCTGTGTATTTGACATGTTTTCCTTCAACTTCAAGAGGTTCCTGTTGACCCATATCTCACTTGTTGAGGTTTCTTTAAAGAATCTAGCCATACTGGAGAAAAAAAAAAAAAAATCTACAAAGAGCCTACTTACCTTACTTACATGAAATCTACGAGAACAGGATCTCAGCCCCTGGGATGGTGCTGGAAAAAAAATGATTGAGTTGATGGATGATCCACTAAGACTTTTTTTTCTGCGGGTATGGAAGTTTGGTGAGATGGCCATTAAAATAAAATTAGGGTTTTGAAGGGAGATAATATGTATTGGAAGCTGTACGGAATGCTTATGAGAGGGTAACCGAAATGGGTGGGTGAGAGTGAAATGAGTAGGAGTCACTGAGATGTTACTAGAAATGAAGAAGGCACTAGATTAGAGGCTACGAATGAATATCATGAGGCTGGAAGAGCAGGCTGGCAGAGACTGGGGTTGGAGCTGCTGTTAATGAAGAGATATAGGGAGATACAGTAGGGGCCATATTGATCTTGTGATCACAAAGTGGAGGAGGTAAGTTATTGGGTAGTGCTTTCCATACAAAATTCCTGTGCCTCAATGCTTACTACTTACAGAAAAGGTGAAAGTGCAAGTGAGACTGTCTTGGTATATCCTTGTGTACTGGCTTGTCAGGCTGGTTGGGGAGAACGATAGTGGGAACCTCAGTTTGCCCAAAGGGGGTGGCTTTATGCTATCTTCACTCATATTTTATTTGTTAATGAGGAAAAAAGAGTTAAAAGAAACAAAGTGGAGTTATTTCATACCCTATCCTTGTAGCCAGTCATGGTTAATTGGAAATTAGCGTTGCGTAGTATACATTAAGAACAAAATCATATTTCCTATGAGCTTTGCACAGTATTTTCTTTACAGACATGACCAATTACAAGTCATATTTCTGTAGGTACAAGAAACAATACAAGTGGTACAAATAAATAATAGTTTATACCGGGCTTTAAAACTTTCGGTGCACAGTGTTTCAGGTTGGCATTATTGGTTGGAGGACTTTTTTAGTATTCTTAATATCATTAGCAACCATTTATATATAGAGTCCTGTATAGCACCTTTTATTCAAAGTGATTTTGTTACAGCAGGTTTTCCTCTAATAAATTTGAAGTATTTTTTCAGTACCTTCTCCTAAAGGCTGTCCCTCATCTGTTAGATAGTCTGATTCAGAAGTTGAAATATGTTGCACACTACCTGAAATATGCCCCTTTCCTAAATCCCTTTGTCTGTTTTCTGAATAATATATTTTTTAAAAAATTGAAAAATCACGTAACACGCAGTTTTTGCATTGTGGAGATGTTATCCATATTTTGCTCTTTACAATTTATTCCATTTATTTTCTTAGTTAGAGAATTCCAGATATGGCATTTAAGCTAAACATTTTTTTGATATATTTTTGTTTTTCTCTGTAATGCTCAAACAAGAAGAGTATATGTTTGTTGAAGTTTCTAGTATGCATTAGTCTTGCTAGCATCTTGCTAGGAAATTTAATATATAAAGAACATAAGTAGTATAACTCTGCACCTGTCTAAGACTCTGGAAAATATATTCTGGCTTTAGTGCTGTGCTGTATGGTAATTGGCTGAATATTTCTTTAATCTCCTATAATGATTCTTCCCTAAACCAAACTGCCTTTATTTAGCAGGCTTTATCATTCTTGCCTTAATTTTCTTCTATATATTTCTGTATGTAATCTATACATTTTTTTTTTTGTATTGATAAGATTTTTTTTTACTTTCAGCTGCAGCTACTGAAGTATAATGGGAACAATATATTCTATCCACCCCAATGTTCTCTTCTGGATTTTTTCCGCTCATTTTCCCTGTTTTTCCATAAACCATCTTACAGTTTTAAGGTTCTACCATTTTAAGATCCAGTTGAGTGTAATTGTTGTGCCCAGGATTGTTATTATTATTATTATTAATTTACACAATAAAATGTTAAATATGTGAAATTTTGTGAATATCTGAAACAGGTTACATAATTCTATCTCACCAAGTAAAAGTGTTACTATTTTTGAAAAACAGTCTAATACAAGCTCTTTTGAGAGGCAATTTTATACTGTCAATGTATAGCTTGCTGAAGGGACTCATAGTATTTCCTGATAACAGTATCTAAAGAAGCATTTGTTATTTATTGTTTATCGCTGGTATATTACAACTTTGTTATCTCTAGTAAGAATAAAAACAGGAAATGCTCTGTTACACTAAAATCTATTTGTGTTTATTCCTAGAAAGTTGTTGGTTTTGCTGTGAAGAAATGGCCTCCAGCGCTGGAAATGAAAAGAGTGTGAATCCTGTGCTTAGAATAAGTCAACTCGACGCTCTTGAACTAAACAAAGCCTTGGAACAGCTAGTGTGGTCCCAGTTCACCAGCTGTTTTCATGGATTTAAACCAGGAGTGCTGGCTCATGTTGAACCAGAATTAAAAGCATTTCTATGGCTTTTACTATGGAGATTCACTATCTATTCTAAGAATGCAACTGTGGGACAGGCTATTCTGAATATTCAGTACAAGAATAATTTATCTCAGACAGAAAAATACCAGCCTCTGAGCAAACACCAGAAGTTATGGTATCTTATTTTCACTGTTGGTGGAAGATGGTTGGAAGAAAGATGTTATGATTTATTTAGCAATTGTCAACTACAGTACTTCCGTAAAATCAAGCATTACCTTAACTTTGGAGCTGGACTTCTTAAACTGTGTGGACTTGTAAATTTTCTGATTTTTCTTCAGAAAGGAACATTTGCAACACTTACAGAACGCATTCTAGGAATTAGGTCAGTTTTTTGCAAGCCACAAAGTGTTCGTCAGGTAGGATTTGAATACATGAACAGGGAGCTCTTATGGCATGGTTTTGCTGAGTTTCTGATCTACCTACTACCACTCATTAATGTGCAGAAACTGAAACTCAAAATTTCTTCTTGGCGTTTGCCTATTGCAAGTCTTTCTCATAATGAAAACATATTAGCAGTTCACTGCAAGGAGTGTTCATTGTGTGGGGAATGGCCTACCATGCCTCACACCATAGGCTGTTTGCATGTTTTTTGTTACTATTGTATTAAAAGTAACTATTTATTTGATATGTATTTTACATGTCCTAAGTGTGGCTCAGAGGTACACAGTCTTCAGCCACTGAAATATAAAATTGAAATGACAGAATTTCATGCCTGACAGGGGAGTTGATTTGGTTTTATACTGTACATGAAATACTGTAGTAGAGATGAATGGAAAAAAAAAACAGAAATTACTATAAACATCTTGAAAGACAGTTTTGGAGATTCTGTAATTTCTTGTAAGATTTGTCTTTACTGGTATTTTTTTTTACTGAGTAACAGTGCCAATTTTCCCATCTGAAGGAAGGAAAAGAACAGACTTCCCCAGCTCTTCTGTTCTGTCAGACTACTTGATCCCAGTTTGGTATCCCTGTGTTGTCAAGTATCTTCTTAGATCCATGGTCAGGCAGCCCACCACTTCCTAACTTCATGCTTCCCTTAGGGATAGATGAGAAGACGATGAATAAGCTTTTAGCCACTTTGTAGATTTTTCAACCTTGTAAATCTTCTTCCGTTACCAACATAACTAGTAGATTTTATGTGAAAGTCATCCTAGTTACACCTAAATAATAGTTTTATTTTTGAATATTTAAAATCTGAATTCTCAGTGTGATGCTCCGCTGAAAGAAAGAAAGGTGTAAGACGAAGTCTTATCTCAGCAGATTATTAATAGTTTTCATCAGATTCAGCCACCCTAACAGGACATATAGTCTATTTGTAAGAGAAGAATAACCTTTTAAGTGATCTGTCTGGTCAACAGACAAAAAGTTAACTTGCGCCTGCAGAAGGTATAACCATCTCCTGGTATAACCACCTTCTAGATCTTCATCAGATGACAAAACTCATTTTCTCACCCACCAATGTGTCTGTGATCTTCAGTGATGTATGTATGATCACCTCCCGATGCTTCCCTATGAAGCTAACGGACACAATCTATCACCCACTGGGATGCAGAAGCTACCTGAGGTAACATGCATTATTCTAAGTCAGATACTTTGGAGAATATAGTTTGCTCTCAAGATGCTGTCTTTGGGACATGCTACTCTTTCTTTGGAGTGGTGATGGTGGATTCCAAACCTCACTAACAGCTTACTACCACAGAGAAAACAGATCAAACCCAGATATGTGTGTGTAAATGTACTAAAAAATGGGTAATTGTTCCTGTTTTGGGCTATTACTATATGTTTTTCTCTGTTGGCTTTGTGATGTTTTTATTCCCTTCTTTAATGCTTCATCCATTTAGTTTCTGACTTGGTTTTATAGGGTATATTATTTTTTTTCAAAATTGCATTTTTTTATATATTTTTTTTAACAAAAAATCTTACTCATAAGTGTCTTGTTAACACACAAACACATTTTATCCTGCTCTGGCTCTTAAATCAAATTTGCAAAATCTTATACAGTTAAACCACGTAAAACACTTTATGATGACTGGGTTCTTGATTGGCTATCATCAATAATCAGTCCCAAAAATAGTATAGTAACAACTGATGCATACCTTTGATCTCTTTTTACAAAATGGTTTATTACATTCTTCAGTGTCTGATTGAAACAACCCACCAGTCTATTTGTTTGAAGATCTTAAATTCTGTTTTTTGATCTTTAGAGTGACACATAATGCTTTCATCTGATGCAATTAAAAATACTTAGTAGGATCTTAAGTATCTTTGGGCAGCCCAAAAATTCATTAATTTTGCCACTATTCTCTAAGTCAACAGAGACTTCAGAGCAACTGCTTCCAGATACCGTGTGCTGTAATATATAATTTGTCAGTGTATATCAGCAGCCTGCCAAATTTCTGCTCTTCGCAGTTGCTATTTTAACCATGAGGTACAAATATGTCCTTATTAGAAGTATCAAAGCTAGTAAGTCTGTTGGAGAATATCCTTGAGTCACTAGCTAGTGCTGAATTGATTCTTATATCAGTTACTGCATGTTACTTAATAGATCTTCCCAAAGAAATGTAATAGCAGCCTTGACTTGAAGGTGGTCTCCAGAAAGGATTATCAGTATTCCGGCTACCTCTCTCCTCAACTGTCCTTATTAAGATATATACACATCCAAAATCCGGTGTTCATAGGTTATAATCATAGCAGACCTTTTTTTTCTGTGGACTCTTCAATCTTTCTGAAGTCACAGTGCAGTATTGTGTCAAAAGTGACCAGATTTTCTATATTGGACTCCTTTATTCTTTTCCTTTCTATTCTTTATTCCTTTCTATTATTGGACTCCTCTTAGGAGTTGACTTCTTTCCTATTCAGTAATGTTTCCTTTTCCTGAATATTTAAATAATGTTTTTGTCCTTATTCGCTCTACCTCTGTCTGTTCTGCACTTTGACTTATTTAACTAAGCTGTATAAGTTTCCCAAGGTTTGTTTTATCTCTTGCAGCTTCACACAGGTGCAAATCCTAGTACCATGTATAGTCTATTTTTCATCCCTGTTACAGTATCAGTACTAAACCTGTTTCTAGAAATTTTGTACTTCTGTTGTACAGAACTGTACCACTGCTGGCTCTGGTATACTGCTGTTGGCTGCCCTGTTTTTCTTATGGAGTGGAACCTCTGATAATTAACTGATGATGGATTATCATACCAAAGCATTGGCCTATTTCTGTAATACCTCATCATCAGTGTGTTAGCTTTGTAACCTGCAGCACTGATAACACTTGTAGTCTGTCTCTTACGGTATGGATAAGGTAATGCAAACGTTCTGAAATTCTTTTCCTACAAGGCCAACAAATTTGACTTCCAGTTTGGTATCTTCAGCATTCTTAAGTGCTTCTTCTGCACTGGTTGCTGAGGACCTGAAGTCTCTTAAGAATAACTCAAAATATTTTCAGATTCTTAGCTGCTTTTCCAGGGATTACTTCTATTTTTCATATTTTAAGATTATCTTAGATTTGCTTTTAGTATACAGATACCTGCCAGAACTGTTAGTTCTTGACTCCTTCTAGAACTGTCCTTGCAAAATCCAGAACCATACTTTTAGTCCTTGACTCCAAATGCATCCATTTCAGAACCTCATAAGTGCAGAATATTACAGAGGAATAATTTTAATTCCACTAATGGGAACTTAATATATTCTGTGGAAGCTACAGATATATTTAGTCAACTGTTTTCATAATCCTTATTGAAGATAGTAGAACACTTAAATCTACTTGAAAAATAAGAGACTGATTAGTAATCATAATAAAGCTAACCTTCCACCTCAAAAAAATTGAGAGCTTTGATACAGGAGAATGTTATCTCAACCATATTCACTTTCTATTGTACATTTGTAAATTTCATATGTGCCATTTAAACCTTTTTTGAACTATGTATAATTAGTCCAGTGTTCAGCCAGTTGGCTGTCTCAAAAAGACTTAGGGTATTTAGCGGATGTAGGGTATTTATATTTTATATTTAGGGCACTGTAGGGTATTTTTGTTTGCATTTGGAGATGCAAATATTCTATACATATTAATGGAAGTGTGTGTCCAAACTTCAGAGTGGCTTTAGTTCTTATATTTTCTATGCAAGTAAGCAAGTACCACACATCTCACAGAATTAGAAGGTTTGGGAAGAGGATGGTTCGTTTTGTTGTTGGTTCTTCGTGTTTGCTTTTTTTTGGTTGGTTGGTTGGTTTTGTTTTATTTTTGTTCTTTAACTGACATCTTCCTATCTTCCTCTCTGCCCTGCTCCCCACCCCCAACTGTCACCATTTGGTGAAACCTTTGGTCTGTTGTAGTCAAAACTCTGATTACTGAAACCAAAATTTCAAGTTGCATATTCAAAAATCATTTGCTTTCAGGGTAGCATTTTAGGATGACAAAGTCAATACTCAGCAGCTTCCTTTTTTTTTTTTTTTTTTTTACTGCAGTTCTGTTTTGTGTGTCCTGTGATGTGTAAGCTGCAGGAAAGTTTTAACTGAAGAGATGAAAGGAAAAATAATAATTTGTAGACTAATCAAAGGATAATTAATTTTATATACTAATTGCCTGGATAACTTGTCCTCATAAGCCTTGTATTTTCAGGAAAAAAATACTGCAACAAAGGACCAAGATAAATCTACTGATGCTTCCTGAAGCAGAAAGAATAAATTTTATTTTGGAATGTTAATATTTTCAATCATCTTCTCTAAACTAAAGGCTTTTAGTGTTCATCTACCATGTGAACGTACTTCTGAACAGTTATATACACAACAGTGAAAAGGATCAATGCCTAGAATTTAAGAAAGCTAAAGGACCAGAACTCTTACCGAGCTTACCAAGTCTTGGATATGAGTTACAAGCCTATATTAACAGTTTTATTCATGCTCTGTTGTAGGTCTTGTGTGCTCCATGAACATTTTCAGTATATCAGAAATTAAAAAATAAAGTCATTTTTGAAGAAGACTAATTAATAAACGTGTTAGAAAATTCTTCATGTGTTTTGATTTGAATGAGAAAGGCCAGTTGTCATAAGGTATGTTTTTGGAGGTATTTAAAAGAAAGGAGTTGGAGGATGCTGATTAGCTTCCACAGATCACTACTGTATGTACTCCATATGCCGTAAAAGAGATCTCAAATAAGTAGTATTATGTAAGACTTAAAATCATGAGTTCCACTATTCTGTAAAAGAGATGACAGGGATAGAATCCCATTTCTGCATTACCTGAAAACATCTATTTATCTTTCCATACATGTGAGATGTTGTAGAGGAGGGTGATCTGGATAAAATGGTGGAAAGATAGTAAAAACAATGGAAGAAATGTATTTCCTAAATATGGTCCAAACTGAGGAATGTCCTTATTTGAGCATATAACTGCTATTGCAGTCTGGGATGCATCATTCTTATTAAAAAAAAAAAAAAAAAAAAAAAAAAAAAACACTTGGTTTTTAAAGAGAAATAGTTATCATCCCTATTGGGGTGGTTTAACTGTTACACCACTTCATACTTTAGCATTTATGAGACCAAAATGCCAAGAGGCAAAATAGTTTATAGTTACAGTTCATTTAAAAATAGTTTCCACAATTTTAGGTTGCAAATCAATTGATTTTTTTTTTTTTTTTTTTTTTAACAACTCTCCTTTTGAGTAGACTGGTTGTATTTTCCACTTCACTGTGTGCTTGCTAGGAAGCTGTCTTGGCTTGTAGTAAGAAGAAAATACTGTGGTGTGGCTACATGTGCCGGATAGAGTCATTTACTTGCTGGCCATATTAGCTCATGGTCACTTAGTTCTAGTAATAAAATGATTGTAGCCTGAGCACAGCACTTGCAACCAAAATACCAAGGAGCAGTTTAAAAATGGTGCTTTATACCTTGTCAATGACAACATCTTACTCATTCCTGGGTAGAACCGGATTAAGTAGATCACAACCATCTTCCTTCACCCTCCCAAAAGGTTTTTCCATGTTGTCACCACCAAAACATTCACTTAAAATTCTTACTGCAATCCTAATAGCATAGTTCCCTCATTCCAAGGGAGCCCACTTCCATGGCAGCATCCAGCATAAGCCTGGCAATGTCACCTAATAGATGGCATTCAAACAAAAGATATTTGTGAGGGGATTGCAGTCCAGTCCAGGAGCAGAGGACTGCACAAACATGCATAGTGAGTGATACAGGGCATCTGCCAGGGCCAAGCAGTGATTTGTTTCATTCTCTGGAACTCACCTTGGTTTTTGTACCTCTGCTTAAACTGTTACTGCATTCAGATTACAGACATATCCTGTGTAGGAGGTGTGGGCAAACTTGTTCTGCAACAGTAATTGTAGGTAGATATTACAAGTAGTTGTTAGTAAGTACAGAATCCCTATTTGCATATCTCTCTGACCCCAGGTCTACTTAGAAAACTTCGGAATATCTCAGGAAGATATTTCAAGAAGAAGGTTGTTGGTCTGCACTCTGCATCATACTGTATTGGAAGAGCTGTAGCAGGAACTAACTGTAGCAATCTGGAGTAGTCCAGGAGATATACTGACTTTCTTCTGCCATTATCCATATTTGCTACAGCTGTTTGTCTAACCTTTGGCTGCAAAACTGAGAAGTTTGATGAAACTAACTAAAGCGTTCTGTAGCTTTTAGACACTTCCCAACTTGTTTAGAGATCTTACCCCAGTAATTTTCCAGAACACAGTCAGCAAAGGAAATAGCCCAACCTAGCATCTCCAAATTGTGTATGCAGTTGGGAAGGATTCCTCTGCAGCAATATGTGTGACAGAGATCTTCCCTCTGTAATGGAGAGAAAAATGATGGCTTAGTGGTTCAGTAGAGGTCTTCAGGTAAATATGCCTGATTCCCTAACAAGATCGCTAGTCTGCGCTCTGTAGTTGGCTCTCATGCTGGGGGCCTAAAGATAGAGTGCTAAAAGGTTCTAGTTGCTATGACAGGAGACTGGGCAAACAAGAGGGCTAGGAGACTAGGAGGGTACCCATTGCAACAGACAAAGACAGTAGAGTTTGTTGCAGTGTTGACTCTTGACATTGGACTTTGTATTAGCACTACATACTTGCAAAGAATTTTAAAACATGCTGTGCATTAAAAGAGGTCTACTGCCTGTTACATAATTACTGTGAAGGAATCTTCTGTCATACCAAGTGTTGAAAGTTTCTTAGCCATGGTTGTGCATGATGCAACAACACGGTTGTCATTCTGTATGTCAGTACCTAATCTGTTCCTGGAGATCTCCATCTTGCAACAGGAATTGAACATCCGGCTGAACATAAAACGTGAAACCCATTTACCTGAATAAAGATCCATGACCCTTTTTAAAAAGGCATTAGAAGCAGTGTTCATGACACAGACACAGAAGCTGATTAAGCTTTTATGAAAATGCTTTTGAACTGATGAAAAGTTGCCAGTCTCTGTACTCAAGTAGGTAAGAGTTTCTTATATTAGTGACTACCACAACCAGTCATATCTACAAAACAGTCTCTGTAATTAGCAAAAGCCTGTGTGATATGGACAAAATATTTATTGATAATTCCTAACTCCAGGCTCCTTTGATAAAGGCTTATACCAAAGACTGGATCCTGTGGATTGTCCCACATAATAAAGTCAATTGGTTCAAAGCATTTTTCAAAGATAGATTCAGAAAGTCAATAATTACCATCACTTCATGGTAGTATTCATGATGCTAATGAACCATCTCTGATTTGTTCAATATTATCCCAAAACATCAGAACAGGGACAGACAGAGGCTGTGAGGGGTATTGGACACAGGAATCAGGGCTATAGAGAACAGTGGCTTCAGGATAAATGACATGAGGGTATCAAAGAGGGCCTTTTCCATGTGCGAGCTTTTGCAGTCACTGCTGTTCATTCCATATACATAATGGTCCCATGCAGTGAGTAATATTTCTCCTACAAAACCAATCTTTGAATGGTCCGAGCATGCTGCAAACACAAGGATGAGATGGGCAATTAGCCAAGTGGCAAAGCTTCTATTACATGCACTGTGGAAAACAGGGTAACAGTTAAGTCATGCTCGGCCAGCTGTCTCCAGGTTTGCTAGCAGAAGGCATAGATGGACCTGCAGCATGCCTTTTCAATTACACCCTTTTCACAATCCCTGTCACTAATAGCAGCAACAGCAGGCACTGTGTAATGATTTGAAAGGTAAGGCACAAAGGAATGAAGGTTACTTATTGTGCCATTTCTCAGTGCCACTAAGACTCATCTTCATAAAAATATAAATAGATCCAAAGTGTGGTACATTAGCAATACTTGAAAACCAACATAGATGTCAAGTGAAGAATTCTAAAGAAAATAGCACTTGAAGTTTTTCACTTGTACAGCAAATACTTGCTAAAGAAATGCAAAGTGTTTTCGTCATTAAAAGTATGTATCTGTACATTTCTAATCACTACAGTTATTCCTGGAAATATTTGGCAGAATCAGAAATCACATTCAAGCAGTGACATGTTTTACTGGAATTATCTCAAGCTACCAAAAAAAAAATAATAATAATAATAATAAAAATCTGTTAATTTATCAAAAATAGATCCACTTATGGTAGATATACAGCAGTCTTAACACATTTGACAGTAAAAAGTAATTTTTTGCATTTTTCACAATGATCAGTTCTAATCCCCCAGGTATCAGCTTAATTCTTCCTTAAAAGAGACCTAGTGATTTTTTTGTTTGTTTGTTTGTTTGTTATTTTTTAGAACTGGTCGGTACTTAATCTTTTATCATCCTCAGGACAGTTTCTTCAGAATTGCAATTTTCTCCCAAAGTCAAGACATTACTCACAGAAAGAAGAAAGTGAGACTCTGAAAGTCAACACACATCTTACATGCAAATCCAGTAAGCTGATAGACAGTACAAGAGAAGGGGCATGCAACAAAGAGCAGGTACTTGACTGACTATGATTACAGAGAGAAAACCTTGCCTGGTTTTGAAATCTGAAATGTGAGCAAGATATTGCTCACAAGCAAATTCTCTTCTGTATTTCAGATCTAATTCTTAAAGCAGAAGAATTTTTCACTTAAGAAGAAGAAATTATTCTACTTAAAGGTATGTTAACAGAGACAATGGTGTTATTGCAGTCCCTGTTATTTTATTCTTTTAGAGGACGGATGGAAATTTTAATTCTATTACAGAAGTAAAAGCTCTCTTTTAGCATTTTATAAGCAGATGATACTCGTTCTGCTAGTGACTGTCATTTTAGTAATATGTTGGTCTAAATTCTGAATTCTATTATTTCACATCTACAGCAACTGAAAGTATTTTTTTTTTATAAACAGCAAACTTCACCTCATAAAAATTCATTACTTAAGGGCATAAACAAGTATTTCTCCTTCCAGTCATTGACAGAAAGTGATTCATCAGTTTTCCACAGAAAACCAATTTCATTGCAGATGTTCTGTAATTTCCAGACTCCCTGAATTGTAGAATCATATCATCCAATCTTAGTGCAAGGAACGCAGGATACTTTTTACTTTTTTATTTTTTATTTTAAATAAAGAAAAGAAGAGAAGGGGAAAAAAGGCTGTGCTTAGTCTTTTTAATAGGATTGAACATCATTTGCTGTCTCATCAGTTTTGTGAAATAACCATGAAGTAATCAGCTTGCCATTCTTTCCATTGCTATACAGGCTATCAACTTACCCTCTGTGCTGATTCCATAGCAAGTGCATAAATTAATAACTTGCAGGAGAGAAAAATCTTCCTTTGGGATTAAACAAAATGTACCTGGCTTACAAAGCTGTCTCTCTTTCCTCCCTCCCTACTTCTGTCCTTCCCTCCTTCACTTCTTTCTTAAACTTGTGATTAGGAGACTAGTAATGTATTGAATAAAACAATAGAATACTTCAAAAGGCAGAAATAGTTAATTAACTACTGTTTCAATTCTGGTTTATCCCAGAAATAAAGGATGACCCTGAAAACTACTCTTTGCAAACACATGCAGTTCAGTGTAGAATCATAGAATCACAGAATATCCTGAGTTGGAAGGGACTCACAAGGATCACTGAGTCCAACTCCTCACTCTTTACTGGACCACCCCAAAACCAAACCATGTGTCTGAGAACATTGTCCAAACAGTGCTTGAACTCCATCAGGCTCGGTGCTGTGACCACTGCCCTGGGGAGCCTGTTCCAGTGCCCAAGCACCCTCTGGGTACAGAACCTTTTCCTAACACCCAGCCTGACCCTTCCCTGTCCCAGCTCCATGCCATTCCCTCGGTCATGTCACTGTCCCCAGAGAGCAGAGCTCAGCACCTGCCCCTCTGCTCCCCTCGTGAGGGAGCTGCCGCCATCCTGAGGCCTCCCCTTGGCCTGCTCTGCTCTGGGCTGAACAAACCAAGGGAGCTCACCTGCTCCTTATACATCTTGCCCTCTAGACCCTTCACCATTTTCATAGCCCTCCTTTGGGGACACTGTAATAGTTTTATGTCCTTCTTATGTCCTTGGCCACTGTGGTACCCAAAATCAAAAACAG
Source organism: Oxyura jamaicensis (assembly GCF_011077185.1). Taxonomy (NCBI): domain Eukaryota; kingdom Metazoa; phylum Chordata; class Aves; order Anseriformes; family Anatidae; genus Oxyura; species Oxyura jamaicensis. Next base: position 127,494,906 of record NC_048894.1, on the reverse strand, counting down.
TACTCAAGGTGAAGCTGCACCAACACAGTATTTAATCCTATTCTGTGTGGCATACAGGATCCAGCCTACTGTCTTTCATAACATTAAATTATGTTGACACCAAATTCAGTTCTGATAGCTGGAGGAGGGTCAGGAGATAAAGGAAAGAATACATTCAGGTGAAAATGAAAATGGGTGGGAAAGTCTGAAACAGAGAAACCAAGCAGGCAGGCAGTAGGAAGTAAAAATAATTATTTTCCAGTAAGGGGAATTAATTTCACCATTAAGTCCAATAAAGTGTTGAATCAGGGCGTTGTTCAACCTGATCTTGGACACCTCCAGGTCTGAAGTATGCATAACTTCTCTGGTCAGCCTGTTCCAGTGCCTCACCACCCTCTGAGTGAAGAACTTCCTCCTAACATCCAATCTAAATCTCCCCTCTTTTAGTTTAAGCCATTCTTCCTTGTTCTGTCATTGTCCGCCTGAGCAAAAAGTTGCAATAAGCTCACCCTGGAGCTTTTTCTTCTTCAGGATGAACATCCCCAGCTCTCTCACCCTTTCTTTATAGGAGATGTGTTCCAGCCTTCTGATCAACTTCATAGCCCTCCACTGGACACGCTGTAGGAGATCCACATCCTTCTTCTGCTGGTGGTCCCAGACCTGAATGAAGCACTCCAAGTAGAGCCTTACAAGGGCAGAGTATGGGGACAATCATCTCCCTCAACCTGCTGGTCATGCCTCTATTGATGCAGCCCAGGATGCAGTTGACCTTCTGAGTAGCACACATGCATTGCTGGCTCACATCAAGCTTCTTGTCTACCAGAAGCTCCAAGTTCTTCTCTGCAGGCCTTCATTCAATGAGTTCTCCATCCAGTCTATACTCACATATGGGATTGCCCTAACCCATGTGCAGCACCTTGCACTTAGACTTGTTGAGCCTCATTAGGTTCATGTGGGCCCACTTCTCAAGCTCGTCCAGGTCCCCTTGGATGGCATCTCTTCCTTTTGTTGTATCAACTGCACCACTCAAGTTGGTGTCGTTTGCACACTTGCTGAGGGTGCACTTAATCCCATTGCCTATGTCATTGATAAAGATTATCAATTATTAAACAATACCGGTCCAAGGACAGACCCCCTGAGGGACTCCACTGGTCACTGGCCTCCACCCAGCCACAGAGCCATTGACCACCACTTGTTCTGGTGGTCTTGGTATGTCTTTCATAGCTTAATGCCCTTTAGTTTTATATGGAATCAGGTGTTTACCAAGAGAAAGAAAAACAAACAAAAAACAACAACAAACAGACATAAATTATTTGGCTGTCTTCATCAGTGAAAGCCATTATTACTTTCAAGGTGGTGCTGCAGAATTATGTAAGCTTTCACAGCTGTCTATTTCCCATTTTGTTTTCTCCATAGCTACTATTCTTAACACAGCATGAAAGAACACTTCTCCAAACACTGTGACTCACAGAACTAATTGCAGAGCAAGATCCAATCTTGTATCTGTATTCACAAAAATAATATATAATTTGATATTGAAAATATAGGTGAAAGTCCTAAGGGAGAAATCTAATTTTCAAAAGACTGAGAAAACAGCAAAATACTGATCCAGCTGGGTTTTGTTGACGTGACCAGATATAACAGCTACACTATGTCTATGCTATCAAACTGAACCTGTCAGGACCTTGCATTTTTTGTTGCAGTGGCCAGGTGGCATGGCACAGCCACCATCTATGCTGGTTAATTCACCACTTTCCCATTGTACTTTTACATGTACACATAGAAACAACCTGAGACCCTTCATTTTTGTCTTTTCAAATATATTTTGCAAGGTATACACTTCACATGTAACTATGCTCACAGATTTTGCACTGTAACTGGTCTCAATAATAGTTAAAAGTAGACAGATACTTGCTGCCTTCTTATACTAACCCCTATAGAAATGGACTTCCATGGAACTTAGGGAGCCATAAGAGGAGCATCAACTTCAACTTTGGCATCTCTGATCCTGCAGAAGAAACTGAAAATATGCTCTGCTTTCTTATTGCTTCTCCTGTTCACTTTTTTTTCCAAGACAGAATCACTGTGTGGTTTCCCTGTGACTGTAAAAATAAGCAGAAGAGTTGTCCGTGTTTCCAGGATAAAATCCATATGACTTGCTAACAATGCTACAGAAATCATCTGCCCATCTCTATCCAACCTGAAACCCAGGTTAGTACAGGGACATGAGTTCTGGCCGGCTCAAGACCTACACTGGTCTTAAGTGTGACCAGCTCCTACGTTCTTTCTTTCCCACCTTATTTCTGGCTCCAAACCGCACAGAACCAAGATATTACAGAATCACAGAATAGTCTAGGTTGGAAGAGACCTCCAAGATCACCAAGTCCAACCTCTGACCTAATGCTAACAAGTCCTCCACTAAACCATATCCTTAAGCTCTACATCTAAACATCTTTTAAAGACCTCCAGGGATGGTGACTCAACTACTTCCCTGGGCAGCCTATTCCAGTGACTAATAACCCGTTCAGTACAGAAGTTTTTCCTAATATCCAACCTAAAACTCCCCTGGCACAATTTTAGCCCATTCCCCCTCGTCCTGTCACCAGGCACGTGGGAGAATAGACCAACCGCCACCTCGCTACAGCCTCCCTTGAGGTACCTGTAGAGTGCATTATGTCGCCCCTGAGCCTCCTCTTCTCCAGGCTAAATAGTCCCAGCTCCCTCAGCCTCTCCTCGTAAGACTTGTTCTCCAGACCCTTCACCAGCTTCCTAACCCTTCTCTGGACTCGCTCAAGCACCTCCATGTCCTTCTTGTAGCGAGGGGCCCAAAACTGAACACAGTACTCAAGGTGCGGCCTCACCAGAGCTGAGTACAGGGGACAATCACTTCCCTGGACCTGCTGGCCACGTTGTTTCTTATGCAAGCCAGGATGCTGTTGGCCTTCTTGGCCACCTGAGCACACTGCTGGCTCATATTCAGCCAACTGTCAACCAATACTCCCAGGTCCTTCTCTGCCAGGCAGCTTTCTAACCACTCATCTCCCAGCCTGTAGCTCTGTTTGGGGTTGTTGTGCCCCAGGTGCAGGACCCAGCACTTGGCCTTGTTGAACTTCGTAGTTAGCCTTGGCCCATCGGTCCAGCCTATCCAGACCCTGCAGAGCCTTCCTACCCTTGAGCAGATCGACACACGCACCTAACTTGGTGTCGTCTGCAAACTTACTGAGGGTGCACTCGATCCCCTCATCCAGATCATCAATAAAGATGTTAAAGATGGCCCCAGTGCCAAGCCCTGGGGGACTCCACTAGTGACCGGCCTCCAACTGGATTTGACTCCATTCACCACAACTCTCTGGGCCCGGCCATCCAGCCAGCTCTTAACCCACCGAAGTGTACGCCAGTCCAAGCCATGAGCAGCCAGTTTCCTGAGGAGAATGCTGTGGGGAACAGTGTCAAAAGCCTTACTGAAGTCAAGGTAGACCACGTCCACAGCCTTTCCCTCATCCACTAAGTGTGTCACCTTGTCATAGAAGGAGATCAGGTTCGTCAGCAGGACCTGCCCTGCATAAACCCATGCTGACTGGGCCTGATCGCCTACTTGCCCTGCAAGTGCCGCATGATGACGCTCAAGATAATCTGCTCCATGAGCTTCCCTGGCACTGAGGTCAAACTAACAGGCCTATAGTTCCCTGTGTCTACCCTCTGACCCTTCTTGTAGATGGGCATCACGTTTGCTAGCTACCAGTCGAGTGGGACCTCCCCTGATAGCCAGGACTGCTGATAAATGATGGAAAGCAGCTTGGCCAACTCTTCCGCCAGTTCTCTCAATACCCTCAGGTGGATCGCATCCGGCCCCATTGACTTGCATACATCCAAATGCTGTAGCAGGTTGCCAACCATTTCCACGTGGATTGTGGGGTCCACATTCTGCTCCTCATCCCCTTCCACCAGCTCAGGGTACTGGGCATCCAGAGAACAACTGGTTTTACTGCTGTAGACTGAGGCAAAGTTAAGCGCCTCAGCTTTTTCCTCATCTCTTGTAACTAAGTTTCCCCCCACATCCAGTAAAGGGTGGAGATTCTCTTTAGTCCTCCTTTTGTACTGATATATTTATAAAAACATTTTTTGTTGTCTTTAGCAGCAGTAGCCAGATTGAGCTCCAGATGAGCTTTGTCCTTTCTAATTTTGTCCCTGCACAGCCTCGCAACATCCTTATAGTCCTCCTTAGTGGCCCACCCTCTTTTCCAAAGATTATAAAGCCTCTTTTTTCTCCTAAGCTTGAGCCACATCTCTCTGTTCAGCCAGGCCAGTCTTCTTCCATGCCAGCTCGTCTTTGGGCACGTGAGGACAGATCGCTCCTGAGCCATTAAGATTTTTTTCTTGAAGAGTGCCCAGCCTTCCTGGGCTCCTCTGCCCTTCAGAACCACCTCCCAAGGAACTCTGCCAACCAGTGTCCTAACAGCTCAAAGTCAGCCCTCCGGAAGTCCAAGATAGTGATCTTACTGGTCCCCTTCCTGACTTCGCCAGGTATCGAGAACTCCACCATTTTGTGGTCACTCTGCCCAAGACAGCCCCCGACCACCACATCTCCCACCAGTCCTTCTCTGTTAGTGAACAGAAGGCCTAGCAGGGCACCTCCCCTGGTAGGCTCGCCAACCAGCTGCGTCAGGAAGCTATCTTCCACGCTCTCCAGAAACCTCCTAGACTGCTTTCTCTGAGCTGTGTTGTGCTTCCAGGATATGTCTGGGAAGTTAAAGTCCCCCACAAGAACAAGCGCTGATGATTTTGCAACTTCTGCCAGCTGTCTGTAGAACTCCTCATCCGTCTCCTCATCCTGGTTTGGCGGTCTATAACAGACCCCCACCAGGATGCTTCCCTTGTTGGCCTTTCCGCAGATCCTAACCCATAGCGACTCCACCTTATCATTCCCAGCCTCAAGTTTGACAACATCAAAACACTCTCTAATATAGAGAGCCACTCCACCACCCCTTCTGTGCTGCCTGTCCCTTCGGAAGAGCCTATAGCCAGACATTGCAGCACTCCAGTCATGAGAGTAGTCCCACCACGTTTCTGTGATGGCAACCAAGTCATAGCCTGCATGCTGCACAATGGCTTCCAGCTCCTCCCGCTTGTTGCCCATGCTGCATGCATTAGTGTAGATGCACTTCAGTTGAGCCTTTGCCTTCTCCCCCAAACAGATATTGACTATCTGTTGAAATGTGGCATACGTCCAAGAGGACAGTGCTCTTGAGCTACCTGTATTTGTCCTTTTCAGTCTATAAAAATAAAAGTTTGAGTACATACTGAAGCTCTAATCATATTTAGTCTCTTACTCCTTCAGAAAGCTCAAAAATTTGTCCTGTATGCCTATGTAAAACTATACGGGGTGGGTGGGGGGGGGGGGGATAGGGAGGGGCGGGGGGCAGAAATAGGCACAGTACTCCAGGTGCTCTCACCAATGCTAAGGATCACCTCCCTTGGCCTTTTGGTGATATTTTGCCTAATGCAGACAATAATAATTTTAGTCTTCATTTTAGTCTTCTTAGCAAGTCCTTTTCCGTAGAACTGTTTTCCAGCTAGATAGTCAGCAACATGTATTGGTGCCTGGGGTTGTTCTCCCCAAGTTGCAGGACTTTGCACTTTCCCTTGCCGAACTTCATGATGTTCTTGCCAGCCCACCTGTCCAGCCTATCAAGGTCCCTTCGGATGGCTGTGCGGCCCTCTGGTGAGTCTGTTTTTTGTCATATGTGGATTTACTGAGGGCACACTCTACCCCATTGTCCAGATCATTAATTAAGATATTAAACAGGATGGGACCCAGTACTGACTCCTGGGATACTCTGCTAATTACTGACCTCCAGCTAGACCTTGTGCCACAGACCACCACACTCTGGGCCTGGCTGTTCATCCAGTTTTTAATCAACCTCACTGTCTGCTCATCCAGACCATATTTCAATAACTTCTAAAGGGAGATCATAGGACCTTATGAAGGACAGTGCCAAAGGCCCTACTGAAGTCCAGGAACACAACATCCAGTGTTCCCCCATCATCCTTCATGTGCCTGGAAATGGTTTCCAGGATTAGCTCCTGGAAATTAGTTCCTTCAATTCCCAGGGATCAAGGTGAGCCTGATCAGCCTGTGGAGTGACAGTTGCTTTCCTCCAGTCTTCAGGCACTTCACCCAGTTGCCACAACCAAGCAAAAATTATAGAGTGGTTTCACAATCACATCTGCTAGCTCTGTCAGCACTAATGTGTCCATCCCATCTGAGCCCATGGACTTGTGAATGTCTATTTCACTAAAGTAATCCTTAACATGATCCTCTTCCACCAAGGGAAATTTTTCTTTGCTCTAGCCTTCCAGTCTGGTCTCTGGGACATGGGGATTCCTGCGGGCCAGTCATGCTGGTAAAGACCAAGGCAAAGAAGGCATTCAGTACTTCTTTTAAAGCCCTTCTTTCTGCCTTTGGCATCCCTGGACAGATTCAATTCTATCTGGGCTTTAGCTTTCTTGAATTGATCTCTGATACTTGGACAATGTCTCTGTATTCCTCTCAGGTTAGCTCACTTCCAGATTGATAGCTAAGAGATATATAGAAAGGATGAACATTGATGTTGGCATTAAGTCAGCATTCCTTGTGTGTACATTGAGATAAAGCAATGGAGTAAGTGCCAACCAAAGCAAAGAGAACTTTAAGAACAGTCTTAAATTAGTGTGGTGAAGACTGAGAAATTGCACACTGTCAGTAATGAGGAATGTATTTCTTCTTATAAGTGTATAGATATATATATATACATGCGTTCCTACATGTAAGGTGGTTTATTAACTGTTGCTTTTAGGATCTACTGTTGTAACATCATAAACTTTCCTGTTCATCTGAAAGCAGTGCAGCTGTCTTCCACGGTGCCAGAGATTGTAAGATCAGACACCTAAGGAGAAGAATTTGCACAGTTTTCTAAGAATGAGCTGTGGCAGGACATAAAAATATGGTTTAGGAGAAAGAAGCAATAGACAAATGAACAGAAATAAAAAGAAGAGGGAGTCATTTCAGACAAAAGCTTAAGGATGACTTGAAAAACGGGAAGGCACTTGGCAACCGGGGACTAGAGAATTTACCTCATGCAGCCCAGTGGAGTTGAGGAAAGCAGCACATAAAATGAAACAAGTTGATTCTCACTGAGGTATTGAAAACTCCTATTGAACTAAGTTTTTCCTTTAAGATGCCTTACTGATGCTTTCTGTCTGAAAAACAATCAGCCTGCTAACTGCAGACTCCAGCTGAATATGTGGGAAGAGATTTTTCTTTCTGTGATTTAGCTTGCACTGACATGTAGAATGAAGGCTTAATACTATACTTTATCATTAGTCCAATGAAATTACAGATATCAACTCTTTTAATAAATTAAAGTTATACCACATGGAGAAAAGGATTAAACCACATACAGAATTAAGGCTATCTTCATTCTTTTCTGGTTTCAGACCCATTGAAATTAAAAGGACTAGTTTCAGGAAGTTGCTAGGAGACCATAATCACAAGTGTCAGAATAATACATTTTTATTTAAAATAGGAAATGTTGATTAATGAACATACTTAACAGATAATGAGGAAAGGTATTGAAAGCATCTATGTTCTATCAAATTTCAGGTGAAACATTTAATTTATATGTTGAAAAGCCAATGTGAATTGAAAGTTTTCAAGGTAAAGAAAACTAACATGTGCAGTTAGAACTGAAGGACACAATGGTTTCATAAGTACTTGATTAGAAACCCCTAGATACAGTACTGAGAAGCACAAGAAAATGTTTCCACTTTGCAAGGCCAATAAAACTAAAAACAAAGAATGAGAAAGGTTTAGATATAGGAGTCTCATGTAGGCATTTTGTTGAAATGAAAGTAAGATGAGTCAATTACTTTGTAGACAATGAATGGATTTAAAGGTAAGATACTGGAGAAGATGGTGTATACACAGCATAATCAAATTAGAGATGACTAAGAAATAATTGATGGTATGAAAACTTCAGCCTAAATGAAAAATAATAATAATAATAATAACATATTGAACCCTGAACAGAAAGCTCCTAAGATTTCTTAAACCAAATCCAATAATGTATCTATAGCTCTGTTGATTTAATTTTTGTGCTATGACAATTTAAACAGGTATTTTACGCTAAAAATTCTAGCATGATACTTTACATGTAAGATTTATGATCCTTATGTTCTTGGAATCTGAAGTCCAACAATGTTCTGTGCTCTAAAGCCACAAGGTATTTACTCCCTTTCTTGCTTTTACATGCAAGAGATGATATATAATAGAAAACTGGTTACCACATCAGACTCATGAGCAAGTATGGATTGTGTTCTTAGTGATTCACGTTAGAGTTTTGACAAGGAAACAAGTCAACAAGACCCATACAAACCCAGCAAAAATAATTTTAATGCTACTAACAGTTTTTTGTTTGTTTGTTTGTTTGTTTGTTTTTTTCAAACAAGCTAGCACCTGAGAAGACAGGAAATGAGATATTGGTCCAATGTCTGGCTTCTGACCATTCCTCATACTGGTTAAAAGGTTTATCATAGATACAGATCTTGCCAAGTATTTTAGGGAAAAACGTATTTACTAACAGAATCACAAAACCCTCTTGAAATAATAGTACTTACAATTACAATGTGGGATCATCATAAAAACAACAAGATAATATATTTCTTTTGTGATTTTACTTGGTAAATAGTAAAGCCAGACATTTCTTTTTACCAAGCCATAATTAGTTAATTCTAACTTAAATATTTCTAATAAAATATTATATTCATAAGTTTACTCTAAGTGAACTTAAGTTTAACTCTAAGTGAAGCAAATATTGTTTCTAATTTAAAAAAAAAAAAAAGGCATTTTCATACAATGAGAAAATGGTCATGCTTAAAGCAATTATAATGCAGGAATAATACATTGCTGGTGATGTTAGCTAAAATGACAGCTACTTACAGAGGCAGAGCATAACCTGTAATAGTGTTTCACTTTAAAGCAAAATAGATTACTGTTATTTTAGTAATTGGCACATATTTGAAAAAAGCAAATTATACAACTGATAGTTTTCCACTAGCCAGGAAAATAGTAAAATTGTAAAAATATTTTTTAAAAATTTTGGCAACGAGTAACTGAGAACAGCAAGTGTGGTTTTTGCCAAACATAGAAAAAGTTTGTATTTCCAAAGTTTATTTTTAGTTCCTGCTGAAATAATTACCATTAACAATTCCAACACCCTTGTTACTTTTGGTCTGAAGAAACATTTCCTGGTAAATTGGAAAGTACTGGCACTACAGATTCCTTTCTTGAATGGTACATTTATCACCTACCAAACACAAAATGAATAAGTAAAAAAAACACTGTTTATTATTACTAGATATAAATTACAGACTTATATGAAATATATTTTTTTGAACATTGATAGCATCATTATTTAGTCAACTTTATATGACATGATATAATTCTGGAATTTATTTTTTTCTTTACATTCTAATTTAATTTAACAGCATGTCTTGAATCCTTATATTAGTTAACAAATTCTAACTCACCAGAAGTACAACAAGAGTAATAACCCAATAATTAGCAAAATTAATTAATTTATTCATTTTTATTTAAAAAAAAAATGTAATGCACTGTGTAAATAAGTGTACTCTTTTTCTTCTTATGCCTTCAATGAATTATTTGTTGAATCAGACAAAGTTTGCTGTTCTTAGGAATCTTCAGAAAGCTAAATTTCACAGCTATTAGATGGGAAAAGCAAACCAACCAAAAACAAACAAATAAACAAACAACAACAATAACAACAACAACAAAAAAAGCACAAAGTTTATGAATGTTTGAATATTTCAAATATATATCAAAGATGTTCAATGTATGCCAAAGATAAATTTTGGAGTATACATGCATACACAGACAGTTTGTCTTTAAGATTTGTTAGGTGAGTACAGAGATTTGTTGTTGTGCAGTTCTTCCTCCACACAATAAATTTACTCTGAGTTTTTATTTCCATTTGAATCGAAATACCCACAGATGCATTCAGATTCTCACTGAGCAAAGTTAAGAGCTGCATTTCCTTCATTTCAGCTGAGCAGTAAGACAGTATAATAAAGTGTCTTTGTCTACTATTTCCCTCTCACCTTCAAAGCTGTTGATAGTGTTCAACAGTTATATTAAACAGAATTTAATTTTATCTTCCAAACACTACATGAATTTCACACATAAAACAGCTGTATAAATTTATGCTTTTGAGACAGAAAGTGTGGAACAAGGAATATATATATGGTCTTACACAGTGCTCAGTACTATCAGTAATTTTACAGTTATAAAGGCATACAGACCAATTCCAACTCCTGTCTAAATATTTGCTTTGATACTGGTACTTGTAATTATATAACTACCTAATTGGAACAGAAGAGAAAAAGAAACAGAAGTAATATAAGGATTGTCAATTCAGACTACAATTTATTCTTAGTGACAATATTCCATCAGTTTCCCTAGAACTGGTTTCAGCTGATGGGCTAGAAGTGACAGTGCAGCATCAAAGTAGAGGTAGGATTACCTCTATTAATCAAAACCTTTAGACAAAACTTACTGATTTGCAAATTTATTCAGAATTATTGTTTGTTTTGTCCATCTGTACAATCAGAACAGCCTGAACTACTAACCCAATCTCCAATTTTATGCAGCTGACAATGTTCATGAAAAAATGGATTTTCAAATTACTTTCATGAAACATTTTACCTATGTTATTGTTTTCCAAATACAACAGAACTTTCAAAACTGAAAGTAGCCAAATGCAGGTATTTGGTAAGCTTCTAGACATTGCACAGTTCTGTAAAGTTGCATAAAACCTCTGGAGAAATGTGGACAATATAAAAGGTACAAGTATAAGTAGAAGAAAAAATGAACTTTACATTAAACTATTTTACTTGATCTTACCGTCATCTGCTACTTTTTCATGAACATTTAATTTATGGTCCAAATCATATGTAGCACATATTAAAAAGTTTCTATCTTCAGAATTAGTTTTTCCTCTTTCTTAAACAATTTATCCAATTAAATAATTTAGGAAAAGAGGAATAAAGTTTCATTCTCTCTGGCTTTTACTTAATTATTCTCAAAAAAAAAAAAAAAAATGCTACAGAGATACATGACAGGATCTTTACAAACTCTCATTCTGTAAAAAAAAAAAAAAAAAAAAAAAAAAAGGATATAAGAACATATTATGGTAAACATGGTTTAAACTTCAAGGTAAATTGCATTTTGAAAACTTGCTGCCTGCCATCATCCTTCTCACTTGGCTCTCCTCTTCTGTTTCCCAATCGTATTAAGGTGGAGAGGAGTGCCCAGGTTTTATTCAACAAACAAAACTTGTTTTAAGTTTACAAGAGGATTTGGGAAGTACCCCTGAATCTCACAATGTAGTTACAAATTAAATGCCCACCATACTGCCTCAGTTGTAACAGCTACATTGTCTCAAGCTATCAGATATCAGATGTGTTTTCCAGCACTTGAGGAGGAAAAACGTCTCCATTTCTTCCTTCTCTGCCTGAAACTCAGTATTTAAGACTGGATTGTTTATTAATCCCAGATAAATTCTTCAATACTTTAGTGGCATTGTTTCATGTTCTACCAATATTTATGAAAGAAAACCAAAGAAACTTAAACATTCATTAAATTACTAAACAAACTGCAAAGCAATAGTAGAGAGGAACAATAAACCTCAGTTTGTATCTACCTGTATTACAAATAAATGTTTTACACTAAAACAAAACAAACCGCCCCCCCCCCCAAAAAAAAAAAAAAAAAAAAAAATTACTGAAGGACTTGAGTGACAATAATGCACATTTTTAAAGAAAATATTCACACATGTCTAACAAAATATGCAATTGTCACACAAGTCTAACAAAATATGCAATTGAGAGAGTAGGTTTGTTGTTGTTGTTTGTTTTTCTTTATCTATTATGGATTTTTATGTTGGAGAACTAAAATACTTTCTAAAAGAGTCAAAAACTCTCAAAAGTGAAGATTCTGGGAAGTCCTTTAGAGGACTTTTGGGGGACCAAAGCAAGATGCATGGAATCTATGGTCACTTTTGAAATTTTTTGCAATCTAATTTTAATTTTTTAATCTAATTTCCTGTGCCTATTTATAGAATAGTGCAAGCTAAGCCCATACTTGAACTGCAGCCATCCTGTGAGTTTATGTTATAAAAACATATGCTGCCCCAATTTCACAAGTCCAAAATTACTCATCTCCTCCTACAGAAACCATTAGCAAGTGATACATGATATGTATTTCTTAAAATATAACATGGAATGCAAAGCAATGTGTCAGGCTATTCAGAAACTATGCATATTTTGGTGACTCAGAACAATGCACAGCAGCATAAGAAGATTAATAAAATTAATAGTTTGTATTCATTCTCAGTTCCAGTAGGTCTTATTTAAATTCTGGGCTGTCCTAAGGTTAAAAATAAGCCTTTCCAGTTTTAAGCTTTTAAATTGTAGCTTTAATCCTTTGTCTCATTTAAATTTGACAGACTGTATTCAAAGCAGATGGACTATAAATATTCATTAATCTTATATTTATTTATTTTGAGAAATGCTACCCTTTGCTAACCAAAGAGCTCAGCAAAATGCAATTTCATAACTTTCCAGTGATTATTGAAATGTTTTCCACATTATGACAAAAAAATGTTGTTTAAGATTTATTTTAATATTTGAACTCACTATTTCCTCACAGAAAAGTACTGACAAGATATATTTGTAAGGAGTCCCTCAGACTGGGATTTGTATTCTGTTTGATGCAGAAAACAAGCGTGTTGCATATATTTAAGGAAGGGAGAAATATGATCTGAACAATTAAAGGCATCATAATCTCACCTCATTAAGATTTTAGAATAATTCTGGATCAAAGTATAATTAATTATATAAATCAGAAGTGAAATAAAATTGTAGGTAGGTTCAGCAAAAACAGATTGTGCCAGAGTAATGCTGTGCATTTCTTGGCTAAAGTAACAGGTTTTCCAGACAAAGAAATGCAGTTGCTAAAATATATTTGGACATAAGGTTTATAACGAAACAATTCCCATAGCAATTTTTTTTAAGTTAGTGAAAATAGAGACTAGTACAATTATTACAATATAGGTAGGAAACTGCTAAGGTAAAGTGTTAGTATGAAATACAATATTGTTTACAATGATACTGAGTTGGGATATATTATTACACAGAAGAGGTTCAGACTATCAGAAGAAGCAAAATGGAGAACTGAAGATAGGAGTAAAAGAGATGGGATGACATGCAACAGTAGGAAGTGTGAAGTTTAGTACTAATAGTGAGACTTCAGCGGTTATAGACTGGAAATAGTAAAGAAGAAAAAAATTACTACTATCAACTAGTCACATCAATGTGTGAACCAGTGATCTGAAGAGGCTATCAAAATGACAGATGTGATCTCAGGATGTGGCAATTAAATTATTTGAAGTATTGACAGGAAAACAATAATACCATTGTGGAAGGTTTAGTGAGATCTCGTCTGAAGTTTCTGCTAGCTGTTTACCAGAAAGATGTAGAGTAAAGGAGTTTATATATCTGTCTACAGAAGCCAAAGGCTATGTTTAACTGCACCTATTATATGGAAATCTCTCACTTTACTCAGCCCAAGTGCTGTGCTTAAAATTCTGATAAATTAACAAAAATACTTAAGATAGATGATCCAGTATGCCTCTTGCATAAGTTTGTGCTTTTTGAATACCTTACCTAAACAAAAGAATTTAGAATGTGTAGGAAGAAAAAGTGGTGCTCACAAAGAGTGTCTTAATCCAAGGAATGTTTCAGAACACATAAAATGAAGCTAATACTCCAAGCTGACTGGAGTTGATGAATTTGTCCTGTCTGTGTAGTACCTTCTTTTTGTAGTATTCAGACACCAGTACATATAATGTAAATGACTAGAACTTAAGAGAATTGAAAACTATGGTTCTCAGTGGTAGTTTCCAGTATATTTTGCAGCCTAGCCATCTGGGAAATGCATGGACCAGAGACAGAGACAGTCAGAATTTTTAGAGGATAAAATGTGGCAAGTTGTTTAATCAGCACACTGTAAAACCTGATTCACAGATGCACTGAATGAAAACTAAGTTGTTAGAGGAAAGGATTTCCTTCCAGAAGAAGAGGGAAGATGGGCTGGTCTAGCATTGTAACTTATATCAAAGTGGAAAATGTAAAGCTGCAGGTAGAGCCACCTACGTTCATGTCAGCCACACCAAAATATATCCTCATTTTCTTAAGAACATCTCAAGAATGTATCTGAATGATGCTCAGCCAGCATTTTGAATTTGATGGTGAATAACATAAATATATTTTGTGTAATTTACACAAAATTATTTAGATAAAATAATATACAGAAATATTTAGAAAATAGTTTATGTTTCAGACTTCATCAGTGGAATTTCAATTTAACACAATCTAAAGAGTGTTAACAGTCCCAGCAAATATCTGAGATCACTAGCATAAAGTATTTTATTTTAGAGCATGTTTTTATCTGGAAATATATCAAAATCAAATAATCCCAAGGACAAAAGTTTTTATACTATGGAGAATTTTCTCCCATGAATACATGAGAGACTTACCTTGATAGCTCCTATTAACACAAGTGGGAGTTGCAAACCAATCCACTATGCATTATTTGAAGAATTTATCTCAAAGCATGGCCCAAAGCAAATTTTTATGATAGCTTGGTACCCTTGGGAATGGGGATTTATAATGGCAACAACTGAAAAAGACCCTAATCTATAGTTTAGTGATGGGAATGAAAGTACTGTTATACGTTTTCAGTTATTATGCTGCTGAACTTGAACTCCAAATTGTTTCCTTCTTGAAGAAATATTTGAAGTAGTTTTATAGAAATAACTGTTATAATGCTTTAAGGTTTCTAATGTATTTTAATACTATCTCAGATTTCAACTTTTCTTTCCATTCCTCAGTCTAATGGCACAATATGTAACATCTTGCCTTATTAACAGAAGTTATATAAAACCCTTGAAAACCACCACATAAAGCAACAAACACTCTTGTATATATACCTATAAAATAATGTTTTCCTAATATCTATACAGTTAATCTATTACTGGCAATTTTTGCTGTGATAAAGAATCTGACTTGTTCTTTGGGTAATCATCTATGTTTTAAAAACTTCCAAAAGGAAATAAGAAAAAGCAAAGACTCTTAAGCTAAATGACATGAGTAATGCTCTGCAAATTATCTTGTCAATAATGCAGCACAACATTTAAAAAGCAAGGTTGATAAAAGCATCTAAGTTAGAACTCTACATATGGATTTTTAGAATCTTTTGACATGGTAAATGTTGCAGTTTTGTAATTTTAGAATTTCTGCTACATTTTAAAAAATAGTAACAAAATGTTATCTCATAATGGGAGGTTCATACTCACACTAGGGTTTTCATGGTTATGTTTTTAGATCTTCCGAAGGAAAAAAAAAAAAAAAGGTTTCTTAAAATAAATAATGGCAAAATGTTTTATTTTCCAAGTGGGTGTTTCTATTTACAAAGACAGGTTTTGCATAACCTTGAAAAATGGACAGATTTTGTTCTGGTGTAATTCTCCTTAATCTCATGTATAATAATATAGTTTATAGCTTGAAAAATGACTTTGAAGTTGTTTTCAGTCAAAAACACAGAATCAGTGAATGGCTGAGGTTTGAAGGGACCTCTGGAAGTCATCTGGTCCAAGTCCTGCTCAAGAAGGGACACCTACAGAAGGTTGTCCAGGACCACGTCCAGACAGCTTCTGAATGGGAGTAAGGACAATTCCCCAAGGAGGGACACTCCACAACCTCTCTGGGCAACCTGTTCCAGTGCTTGGTCACACTCCTGATGTTCAGAGAAAACTGCCTGTGTTTCAATTTGTGGATGGTACTGGACACCACTGGAAAAAGGTCTGGCTCCATCCTTTTTGCACTCCCTTCAGGTATAGACATTGATAAAATACTTTCCAAGCCTCCTCTTCTCCAGGCTGAAGATCTGTCTCAGCCTTTCCTCATATGAGAGACACTCCAGTTTCTTCATGAATCTACATTTTATTCTCTCCAGTATGTACATGTCTCTCTTATACTGGGCAGCCCAGAACTGGACAACTCCAGGTGGTCTCACCAGTGCTAAGTAGAAGGGAAGGATGATTCTAGGAATTCTCTCTGAGCAGCAAAGAGAAACAAAGGTAGAGATATAGAGTGATGGCAGAGGTATAGAGCTGGCAGGAGCTGTCCTAAAGCAAGCTGGCTATAAAATGACATTTTCTGCACACAAGACACATTTATATGCAATAAAGTTTCCACACACTCACTGGTGAAGGCAATATGATGGCTCACAGGATGAGGACTGGAAAAGTATCTACCCATACTTACTAGAAACTATAAGTATTTTCCAGGAAACAAGAAATAGGTTGCTGAAATTAAGAATCTGTAAAATTCTATAAAAATGATTATCTACAAAAACAGGTAATGTTATCCACAGGGACAGTGGGAAAAGACTTAACAGAGAAAGATATAGTGGAAAGACTAACTTATTTAGCAGCCAACCCATTAACTGTTGTCACTTCATATTTATTTACACATATGCATATATTACTCTAAAATGCACTATAATTGTTGATTATGTGAAGTGTAGAGTATGGTAGAAAACTTTGTATCATCAGCTATTGGGGGATGAGGAACTAAAATTTAAGTTAAGAAGAATTGTACTTCCTTGCATGAGTGAAATTTGTACAGCACGCAGAAGTTGTGTTGCAAATAACTTCCTCTCTGAAAAAATCCTAGTAGAACTTAGGTTTAATATAATAATAATAATAATAATAATAACGAATTTGTATGTATTCCTTTTAAAAATATATTGGGATGATTCCAAGACTGGTCACACCATTCCATTTATTATTCAGTTATAACAATGATGAATTTGTGCTATTTATCTGGAATCAACAAGATTTATCTGGAAATCAGGAAAAACAAGACCAAGTGGGTGGAAACTGTTTTGGTACATTATTTCTAAAGGTAAATTTCATGAGAGCTGGACACCTAAAAATATCATGAATAATTATGCCATATCCATGCATTGCTCAACTCACTTCTACTTGTGTACATATTGATACAGCTGACCTGCTATAACCTGCTTACTTATCTGAACAAGGAGGTTGATTTTGAACAATGGTAAAAAAACTATTGATATATTTGGTTTTGTTCGATAAGTTACTTAATGAGGTTTTATCAAACAATCAGCTCCTGATATACAAGCTCTACTTCAACTATAATATGGATACAATGCCACATATCTTCATCTTATACACAATGTTATACACAGATATCTGCATATCTAAGATCCCTTTCCTATTTCTTATAGTATTAAATTACAAAACTTAGTCTTTCTGACAAGAAACTAACAGATTCCAGGGCCTTTTTAAAAATGATACTTTTTTTTTCTCTCCTTCTAACATAGTTGACAGTCAGATCAATGATTCAAAATGTTTTGTCTGAATGAAAATGATTAGTCTCTTTATCTTTAAAAATGTTTGCACCTATGAAATATGCCATACACCTCCTTATTTTTTGAATTATTGCATTTACCTGAAAGAGTATATAACAATTTCTTTTGTTTGTCTTATGAAGTACGTATCATTTTTCTTATTTCTACATCAGTAGAAAAATCCCACTGACTGTGAATATTCTCAAATCTATTTCATATTATGGCTGTGATCTGATTTCATTTACTCTGTCTTCCACCCAGAGAAGGTGCCCACCAAAGGATAAAATTGAGAAAGAAACCTCCATTACTCCAATGAAAAACAATGTTAATATATATCCCACGTTTTTTGGCAAGAGAAAGCAAACAGTTTGCTATCTATTTTGAATATCTGCATTAAAATGTTACATACAAGATAGTCTGTTGTGACTTTCTTGTGTTGAAAATAAGTATTTCTGAATTATTTTAAACTTAGTTCCATTATTTCTTATACAAGTAGAATTCCAGCTTATTTATTAAAACCTGAGGGCCCATCATATGATAAGTTGCAATCAATAAAAGTTGTGCCAACTCATGTTATTCTGCATGTCAAGTCATATTGCTACAGCTCAGTCTCTAGAATGTTACAAAGTGCTACCTTTCTTTCAGTGTTCTTTTCGACCTTCTTAGAACTGACTCAGGAATTGTTTCTCATAACTATAGCAATGAAACATACAAACAAAAAATATATCTAAAAAAGACATTTCCAACAAAAGACATTTCCATTTCTATCAAAAGACAAAAACAGACCAACAAAGCAATGCACAAACTGTTACTGCATTTCTTCAGATAAGTTATGCAAACCAAATAAATTACCTTCTGGTAAGAAACTTGCATGAGCTCTCAGTCATGTCAGCTTGCTGCCAAACCTGACTAATTTAAGCAAAACAACCAACCAACCAACCAATCAATCCACAAACTATATTTGACATTGTCAGATCATCTCAGATGCTACAGGATTCATCCAGATTAGTTTGGTGTATATATTTTAAGTAACAATCTAGATTTTATTTATAATATTTTTTTTTCTACATTGAGTAAGTTAGGGGAGAGAGGGCCTTTTTGAAGGAAAAGATATTAAGAAACAGAACCAAGAACAATGTGGTAAGTTTTATGGTAGAAACTCACAAGGGACTGATGAGGCCAAGATAAGTACTGTCCGTAGTACAGTACAGTACAGTACAGAAGCCAATTCTATGACTCTTCAGGGATCAGCTGTTTAAAGCTGGTTTTGTTAATCTAATATATATTTACATATATCCAGAGACAGGAAAGGATTTCTGTTGCCATTTGGTTTTTGACAACTGGTCTGCTATTTAGTTCTCATACATTCCTTCATTAGTGTCTTGGACTTTGCTGGATAAAGAAGACAAGACACTAGGAATGTGGTTTAACTAGGCCATGACTTCATAAATAACACATCTGGGAACCATCTGGCAATGACTCGTCCACTGCAGGTCATACTTCCTTAGTAATCCATACCACGTGGTGGCAAACTGCCATCAGCCCTCCACCCTGCTAACATGGCCTTAGCATTACTCCCGAGATCCATGGACCTCCTTCCCCCAGAAGAAGACTGAAAATAGAAAAACGAGGCTGCCTCTTAAGTCTAATGTAACCCCAACCTTGTCTCCAGTCTTCTGTTCCCTTCTCAATTCTAATTACACTTTATCATAAAGTGGAATCCTTAGTGAAGTCCGCTCCATTGGACATTTGTTGTGTAGTAAGGTATCAAATTTTCTACCCTAATCAGATTCTCTCATTGTTAATAGTTACTTCCATTAGAGCAGCAAGCATCATAATATCTTTC
This sequence comes from Oxyura jamaicensis, assembly GCF_011077185.1. Classification (NCBI taxonomy): domain Eukaryota; kingdom Metazoa; phylum Chordata; class Aves; order Anseriformes; family Anatidae; genus Oxyura; species Oxyura jamaicensis. Next base: position 127,475,530 of record NC_048894.1, on the reverse strand, counting down.
AAGACAGAAAATCTGAACAGAATATACAATTAAATATAATACACACTCCAGATGAACAATTAGCTGATATTTTTTTCTTTTATTTTCAGATAAGTTATAAGTCAGTCCAATTGCTCCTGTGACCACCTAAACTTTCTGGTGTGGTGTCCTGAAATCTTAGTCATTCAGTGTAATATGATCTGGCTGTACTTATGACCTCTCATCCTAATCTCAAATCTGCCATTATTTTATCTCTCCATTGGTTTTATCATGATTTATCTTGATCCATTCACATGGCCTCTCCCTCATCCTGAATGAATCAGGGCTATCTTCTGACGCCATGCTATGCCTCTTCAGTTGGGCTAATACCCACCCAAATGCTAACAGAACAACTTCCAGAAAAGCTAGCTTCTTGATGGAAGCCAAATGCAGATGATTAACCAGACAATATATTTACAGTCTGACACTTCATTCTGAAAAATAGGCTGAACATTAATATTACTGAAACTGTCCTGAAACTGTCTCAGCCCTACTCATGTTTTGTTTCAAGTATTACCACTCACAGGCAGAGGCTTTTGTGTTTCCAGTCCCATGTCTTCTTTAGATGATATCATTTTTATTTTACATGAAGAAGAACCAGTTTACTATAATGCCAGTAATATATATTCTTTGACATTAACATGAAGTTAAATATTCTTTCCAAATTAACTGTCTTTGATGGGAAGCAACAGTGGCAAAGCATCAATTGACCTATGTCTTTGTCATGTCTGAATAGTCTGAATAAGAACATATAACATTCTAATACATAAATTTACCTCATCACCCTCATCATTTTAATAATCTCAGAATAAAAGGAACTATAAGATACAAAGACAGTTTTTCCTCCTGTTTTTATTTTTTTTTATTATTTTTTATTTTTTGCAACTCTCTCTGTTGTAAATACTCAAGCCAAGTCTCTACCAGAATTGTATTTTACCTGTTCTTGAGAAACTCTGCAACTATCCCACGCTCAGACCTATTTAATATTGGAATAACCTCCTTATGGGACACCAGAAAACTCTCCAGCTCCTTCCCTCTTCAACTGACTTGAAAAATATAAACTTTACTTTTCACTACTTTTCACTATTTCCTGGAAATTGAATTAGTGCCATTTATGTTTAGGGGAAACTTTGTTTTCTCCATAACATATCAATCTACCTTAAATTGTTGTTATGGCTGATTCTAGTCTTACTCTTCAATTTAAATAATATATATATATATATATTTTAAAAAAAAAAAAAAAAAAAAAAAAAAGTCATGACCTCTCCAATACTAAGTCCTCAGTTTCCTGGTTTGCTTCTGGGACTGGCCACTACTTGCAACACAGCTGATAAGAAAATATTCATTTCAAAGCAACTTCCCAGAATATTAAAGAATCACAGAATCACAGAATTTCTAGGTTGGAAGAGACCTCAAGATCATCAAGTCCAACCTCTGACCTAACACTAACAGTCCCCACTAAACCATATCCCTAAGCTCTACATCTAAACGTCTTTTAAAGACCTCCAGGGATGGTGACTCCACCACTTCCCTGGGTAGTCCGTTCCAATGTCTAACAACCCTTTCGGTAAAGAAGTTCTTCCTAACATCCAACCTAAAACTCCCCTGGCGCAACTTGAGCCCATTCCCCCTCGTCCTGTCACCAGGCACGTGGGAGAATAGACCAACTGCCACCTCGCTACAGCCTCCCTTGAGGTACCTGTAGAGAGCGATAAGGTCACCCCTGAGCCTCCTTTTCTCCAGGCTGAACAAGCCCAGCTCCCTCAGCTGCTCCTCGTAAGACTTGTTCTCCAGACCCTTCACCAGCTTCGTAGCCCTTCTCTGGACTTGCTCAAGCACCTCCATGTCCTTCTTGTAGCGAGGGGCCCAAAACTGAACACAGTACTCGAGGTGCGGCCTCACCAGAGCCGAGTACAGGGGGACAATCACCTCCCTGGCCCTGCTGGCCACACTGTTTCTTATACAGGCCAGGATGCTGTTGGCCTTCTTGGCCACCTGAGCACAATGCTGGCTCATATTCAGCCGACTATCAACCATCACTCCCAGGTCCTTCTCTGCCTGGCAGCTCTCCAACCACTCACCTCCCAGCCTGTAGCTCTGCTTGGGGTTATTGCGCCCCAGGTGCAGGACCCGGCACTTGGCCTTGTTGAACTTCATGCAGTTGACCTCGGCCCATCGGTCCAGCCTCTCCAGATCCTCCTGCAGACCCTTCCTACCCTTGAGCAGATCGACACTCGCACTTAACTTGGTGTCATCTGCAAACTTACTGAGGGTGCACTCAATGCCCTCATCCAGATCATCAATGAAGATATTGAAGAGGACCGGCCCCAGCACCGAGCCTTGGGGAACGCCACTAGTGACCGGCCTCCAACTGGATTTGACTCCATTTACCACGACTCTTTGGGCCCGGCTATCCAGCCAGTTTCTAACCCAACGAAGCGTGCACCAGTCCAAGGATACCATGGATAAGATATGGTAAAGATACCATATCTGTAGCTAATCTTTATGAATATTGCAGTCATCTTCATGATTTTCACAATACTAACAGTTTTAGTGAGTATTTAATCTAATCTACAACTGAACTAGCTTAAGGTAACTGAATAGAGAGGAAGATTTACTATTTTTCATTTGCTGACAGTATCCCAAACCTACTGATCAAAAGAATATGAGGGTAGCAAACTTTTGTCCTCTTACGAACTCTTGCACTAAATAAAAGTTACCTATGGTGGCTCATTTCATATGACCTTTACCTTCAGCCAGTCCACATACATCAATATATAGTCATAGTATACTGAACAACCTATGCATCCCTTGGTTTGATTAGCAAAAAAATCCCGGAGTTTTCACTAAAAGGTAGAATTAGACAGAAATCTAATGCTAACATGCTAGCTTATCAGTCTATGAACCCCAGGGTAAAAATAAAAATAAAAAATAAAAAAAAAAAAAGGGGGGGGGGGGGTGGGAAGGCAAGGGAAGGGAAAGGAAAATGGGTAGACTACTGGCCCCTGGGAAATGGTAATGTGGGACACACCAAAGTTTCTGTTGCAGATTCTCCCTCCAGACAGCTTTCCATCCTGTGCAATATTGTCTAGGTGATCCTGCTCTGCAGAGGGTTTGGACTAGATGATCTTCAGAGGTCCCTTCCAACCTCGGTCATTCTATGAATCTGTGATTCTATGAAATGAGGAAATGAAGGTTGGCCTCACTTCATGGGCTGTCAAACAGTGTCTTGCTTGTATGAATGATAAATATCAGCACACCTCTAATTCTTTGGACATTCTAAAGTAGACAAACACATGATAAATGTTTCTGCCTTCTCAAAGTAGCTTCTTCTTAACACCAGATAGTAATCATAGGTAGGTACCAAGAGAAAGAGACCTATGGAGACATAGATAGATAGATACATATATATATACAGGATCTCCTCCAGAGAAACTGCTTGCTGGATGAAGAGAACCCAAGAAGCTAAACATTCTGCTTCACCAGTTAGCTACAGCACCTTCATCCTGTCTTCTCCAAGCCTGAGAAAAAGTTGAATGGCCATAGAGAAGGTGGGTTGTGAAGATATATACGTGAAAGGCAAAGCCTCTTCTGGCCCAGAGAGTTTCTTCAGCAACTGAGGATGTGGATTGGGTTGTCCTGATGGTCAGTGGACAAGCTGGTTGCTACAATTAATAATAATAATAATCTCTAGCCTTTTGGTTCAGAAGTTTTCTCTTGAAAGAATCAAGAGCTTCATATAATCATATAATTCCCTAATTGCTACTGAGAGAACGTGCTTTGAGTTGCAAACAGATGAGAGGAGCAATAATTAAGAGGATATACCAAGTACATCTGCCTTAAGCAAAAGTAATTTTCAATACTGAATTAATGTATTCTTTGTCTATCAGTGATGGTGCCACATTCGCTTCTGTTATTGTTTTGGGCATATTTATTTATTCTGACTGATCCTGCTTCCCTTGAGTGTGTTATTTCCCCAATCTCACTTTCTTTTTTTTTTTTCTTCTTTTTTTTTTTCTTCTTTTTTTTTTTTTTCTGAATAAATGCAAAAATAAATATGCTAGGAGAATGCCACTCTGTAATACCCTGCACAAAATCAAAAGGTGTTTCTTTATTGTTATTTATCAGAAAGTCATAAAGTAGATACATATCTTTTGACAGTCATCTGTTCTCTGAGATGCAAATTATTTTTAATTAGTTTTACTTTAAGAAAGGTATGAATTTCTTCCTATTTTTTTATCTATTTAAAGTTTCTGTTCTACTATTATTTTAATACTTTAATATTTTTAATACTTTTCTTATTATTTCAACAGATGCATCTATCATTAGGTCAATTTAATAGATTAGAAGGTAGCACTTCATGAAAACACCTTCCCAAAGATCTTCCCACCTCGCAGACTGGTGAAGGCTAAATCTCAAATGGGATTTGGGTGTTAAAGTACAGACCATTGTAACATTTTTGGTATCCTACTTTCATCCCCAGTTTCCCAGTGTGAGACACAAGGGAGCTGGGTTCTTAGCAGTTGACTTAAAGAAACTAAAAGTGAGTGGACCATCCTCCAATTCAGCTAAGGATATATGCATGATGCCTACACAATGTCCCTCACAGGGACTTAACTCATTGTGAATTTAGATTGAAATAAAGTCCTTCCTTCTATTCTGGAGTCACATCTGGAAACCTTTTCCTGAATGAGGCACCTATGCCAAGTCAGTCATTTCCTGAAAAATAAAAATCTGTAGGGAGGTTTTATTTCCATTAAACCCAGCTGCCTAGTGGTTAAAGCATCTGACTACAAAAAGTAGATGAAGGGATGTAGGTGATCTATGCTTAACTATGTCCCCCCACTAAGACTACTCCTGTCTGTTAGGCTATTACATTAGCCATGAAGATATAACATATTTGGGGGTAAAATTCTTAGTTGCTTTTAAAACATTTTTGTATAAACTACTTGCATATTCACTTGGAGCAAGAAGTAGGAGCTGGATTTCCCTCGTGAGTAATTTAACCACCAGGCATTCTAACTCTCTCTCTCTCTGGCCTAATGAATATTTCATATTTTATTCCATGGAACAACATATTATGCAATCATTCAATTAAGCACTGTCTCATAATGCATATGCACATGGTGTTATTCATGAATAACACCACTGAAGCTGAGAGGCTTGTTTTGTAAAATAAAAATCCTGTTCTTCATTATTAAGCACTACATCTTTATCGTTCTGCTGTTGAAAGCAGAGCTTATGTTTGGAAACAGAGTATCAAGCAGCCATTATTAAAAAGATCACTAGATCACTAAACTCTAGTCAACTTCCAAACCAGAATGGAAAAGTCTGGACAAATGATCCTTCTCCATCACCTGAGGCATCTAGAGAAAGAAGCACCTGTTCTAAAGGATCTTGTGAACACAGAGACAGCTTCCAATGGGAGGAAGACAGGGAATAGTCCACAGAGCAGAAATACCAAATATTTGGCTATAGAAACAGGCATCAATTGAAGTGGGAGAAATAACAAAAGACAAAAATGAGAGAGGAAAAGGGCAACAAAGAACGGAAATTTCAGGGCTGAGAGACTTACAATTTAGAAATACTTTCTCTTTCTCTTTCTCTTTCTCTTTCTCTTTCTCTTTCTTTCTCTCTTTCTCTTTCTTTCTCTTTCTCTTTTTGTCTTTCTCTTTCTCTGTTTCTGTTTCTGTTTCTTTCTCTGTCTCTTTCTCTTTCTTTCTCTTTCTTTTTCTCTTTCTCTCTCTTTTTCTCTCTTTCTTTCTCTCTCTTTCTCTTT
>NC_048894.1:127469519-127469723 GCF_011077185.1 Oxyura jamaicensis | reverse complement strand
TCTCTTTCTCTTTCTCTTTCTCTTTCTCTTTCTCTTTCTCTTTCTCTTTCTCTTTCTCTCTCTCTTTCTCTCTCTCTTTCTCTTTCTTTCTCTTTCTCTTTTTGTCTTTCTCTTTCTCTCTCCTTCTCTCTCCTTCTCCTTCTCCTTCTCCTTCTCCTTCTCCTTCTCCTTCTCCTTCTCCTTCTCCTTCTCCTTCTCCTTCTC
>NC_048894.1:127466199-127469509 GCF_011077185.1 Oxyura jamaicensis | reverse complement strand
TTCTCCTTCTCCTTCTCCTTCTCCTTCTCCTTCTCCTTCTCCTTCTCTCTCTTTCCTTTTCCTTTTCCTTTTCCTTTTCCTTTCCCTTTCCCTTTCCCTTTCCTTTTCCGTTTCCCTTTCCCTTTCCCTTTCCCTTTCCCTTTCCCTTTTTTTTCTTTTTCTTTTCCTTTTTTTTTCATTTATTTCTGCACTGAATAAAGAGAAATAGGAAGTTCATGCCATTTTCTCATCCTCAGGGAAAAACAAGTTGAAGGAGAAGAGGAAGAACTCAGTAAAATAGCATATCTGAGAAAAATATCTTGCCATTTTTCAGAAGCATATTTATCCTGCTCCTCTTCCAAAGATAAGAGATGAAGACTGGAAAGCCCTAAGAAGGGAAGATAGTTGTAAAATTACCTTAACAAGCATCAGAAACAGAACATTTTGAGAGAATGAGTTAAATCACCAGATTAGGCAGGCTTTTACTTTTACATAAGTCTTGTATAATTTTTCTTAAGACACAGTGTCATCTGCAAAGTTTTGGCAAACATTTTAACAATATTCTGAAATGGGTTTAAATGCACTGGAATCTTTCACAGGTGGGATTGTTGGAAAGACTAGAAATAGCTAGAGCTGCCTGCTGAACCTGACAAATATCCACATGGATCCTCCCCCAAGTCACAGACTTTTCTGGAGACAAACTGCATATGGGTCAGTAGTAAGCTTTTACAAATCTGCTGTATGCCAGTGGAGAGAAATGTCAGGCGTCAGCTGTGCTGAGAAACCATATCTCAGTTTGCTTTGTAGTGGAGGAAGAGATGAAGGGAGAGAAGGCGATGATGGGGACATGCTTTTGAAAGAACCTGAGGTAAGTGGGATCACTCTGTCCTTTAAGTTACATGTATAAATATCTGTTGCTAGTGACAAGTCTATTAAGGGGCCTGATTTCCTTTTTGAGGAATCGAAAGAGTGGGATATAGGTATGTAGCAACTTAAATAACAGCTATGTTTATGTTTTCTCCACTTTTTTTTTTTTTTTTTTTAAGGAATTAATTAGGGTTTTCTACTTTGAAATAAAGACCTATGTTAATATGCAATTATAACCTGGTAGATGTTAATAAAATTGTTACAGTAGTATCAGTTAAGTGCAAACAAGTGTTTTTCATTCAGAGATGGAGAGGCAAATGTTTATAAACTTGGCTAAGTTTTGCAGAGGAATACAAAAATATAATTTTAAAGTAAGTTTTCTCTGTATTTTAGCAGTTTTTGTATTAAAAAAAATGATAATATGAAATCAAGATCTCTGAATTTACATTTTCATTCCCTTACTACCTGCTTTAAGTCACACTAATTTGCTTTTTTTTCAAGTTTGAAAGTATTCTAAACTTTTGTTGTCCTCCTTCAAAAATACTTTGCTATAAAAAGTTCATATTGATTCCAAGCATCAATCTTTGATGAGAGTCTGTACTTTGAGCTAGTTTTACTAAATTTCTTTCCAAATTAAGTTGTTCAAGGTCAAAACTGCTACTGTCCAAGCTATTCTCTCAAATATACAAAGCCATACTTTCAAGACTTGTGAACTTGGACTAGAGGTACTGCAATTCCACAAGCTCTCAAATCTTTCTGAGTATTGTATTTCTATTGCATTTCATATTTGCAGAACCCCAATCTTTATAATTTTGGTCAGCATTTAATGAATATATTAAAGAATAAAAAGAATATATTATATTTTGAGATAATATTTTTGCCTTCAAATGCCAAATATGGGAAAAAAAAAATCATATTATCAGTGTCCATAGAGAATCTATGAACACAACATTTCAGAGATTGTACTCGAGACTGTCTCAAGTTTTATTGCACACTTCATAAGGTATGCTATTTATGGGATCTAGTTAAAATACTTCACAAACTGACCAAAAATGATAAACTAACAGAGTACACTGAATCTGAGTCTGAATCTGTGGATTTTTGTATCCACAGATGCAGAGACTTTATTTAGATAGGACTTACAGCTAAGTTTATCATGTCAAAGGAAGCTTTTTTCTCACTGCATTGATGAGAAACTTTTTCTTTGATCAGACAGTAGTCAGGCCTCACATCCTTCTGCATTATATTTCTGGCCAGCATTGCTATTTACTGAACATTGCTTTTTCAGGAAAACACTGTTCTGATTTATTGTGTATTGTGTATATTTAGAAGCCTATTTATCTTTAAGAATATGGTTTTACATGAATTAGTCTCCTAAATTCAACACAGGCTCTTAAAATTCACACACACTGTGGGGCCTGCTTCATATTTATCTTCATAAAAGTATTCTACTTACAAGAATAAACAACAAAATCAGACATTCACAGAGTAATGATTATCATTTCCTTCCAGCATATGTATTTAAAAGCATTAGCATTCACTCTTTTTTCTTCCAAAAAATGAGTTAATTTTCAATAAATAATTTAATACTAGCCTTACTGTGTGTTTAATAGTAAATATTTTATACCATTTTTTAAAGAAAATATTAATCTCATTCTTCTTTTAATGTGATTTTGTGCTATATGAGATGGACAAATTAGTACTTTTGGATGTTTCTTTGTTCACCTTTGCAGTAGACACTGCTTTTTATTGCTGTATTGAATAACACAAGAATTGACACTTTTTCTGTTGCTTTTGGTGTATTAAGACCTGGAAAAAAAAATCCCTAGCCAGTATTTTAACTAAATTTAATTCCCAAATAACTTAAAAATACTCTAAACATTTGATCTTCCTTTGTTAGAATAGGAAAAACCTCTTCTCTTTGTATCTCATCCTGTCACTATCACTCCTTGAGGTTAACATATTGTCTGTCTACTTTTAATAGAAACATTCTTCATGTATTCTAACAAATCGCGTATATCTGAATTCTACATACAAAGCTGTAATTCCGTCGAGAGTTTGTAGTGACATTGATAAATGATGTCACCAGAACCCTATGCTTGAATTACAATCTTAATTATGTACACCTGGGTTCTTATTATTCCTTATATTATTTCTGTCATAGCACTATCTTGTCCTATTCTTACTCTGATGCTAATTTGTTTTATCAGTAGCCTAGGCACTGCATCTTAGCAAAGCCTGTCCACAGTGTTTAAAGTACTGTAAATTTCTTCCTTTTTTTTTTTTTTTCTATTTTAAACACAGAGCGTAGCAGTAAACAACAAATACATATATATAATTAATAGATATATAATTACATGTAAACAACAGTAAACAACAGTAAACAACAGTAAACTACAAATACATATATATAATTAATGGATATATAATTACATGTAATTATATATCCATTAATTATATATAT
>NC_048894.1:127456573-127465799 GCF_011077185.1 Oxyura jamaicensis | reverse complement strand
ATTAATATATATGTAATTATATATATATTATAAATATGTAATTATATATATTAATTATATATCATATGTAAATTTATTTTCAGGAAGCTCATGTAGATTGCACGTAATTTTTTTCCCAGTTTTGTTTTTACTGAAGTTTTTCAGTTTTTGTTTTTACTGTTTTCACTTATGTGTGACTGCCTGGCATTTTTTACTCTATTTCTGTTTATTTCACAAATCTCAAGAAAAAAGAAGCAAAAATCTTTTACTTTTGCAGGGAGAGAAAAACCCATATGCTTGAAGGTATGACAATAACTTGCTTTGCACTAGAAGATCCTTGAGGAGACAAGCTTGCAACAAAGGTGATTAAAAGCTCTGAAAACCACTTTATCTTCCTAACATTTAAAAAAAGCATGAAGGAAGCTTAGACTTTTAGGATATAACTTGCATCTGTTCACTACGTTTATTTAACTTGAAGAATGTATGTCCTATCTAGTACAATACTCACAGCTGCACACTTGCAAAAATTTCAGAACTAATGTGTTAATTTTGAATTAGGTCTTTAGTTAGGCAAATATATTGATGAGTTGCATCAGTCGTGGTCTTCATAACCATTTATTCCTCCTCTCTTTAATTACTTTTTATTTGTTTGTTTTGCTAAGCTTTCTCATATTTCTGGCCATTGGCAGAATCTAAATTGTAACTGCTGGCAAAAAGGTGCATTTTTGCTTGGTTTGTGGTCAGACTGACCAAGACTGAGTATAACACTTGACTTCCTCCCCAACACTAATGATTGTACTGTCTCTGCTCTTTCTGCAACAGCAACTCACAGAACCCAGTAACAACAGGAGGCAAAATGCAGTGAATTTTGGAGCAGTACTGGAGAATCAGGAGAAAGAAATCAAAAGGAGAATTTGGACAACCACATCATAATTCTTGTGCCAAATGTGTTGTAAATCACTATTTACTAACCTTTTTGTGCTTGGTAGAAAGAGACATCATCTTTACCTTGTTTATTTAGTTGTATATGAACAATCACATATGCTCAAATATACAGTTCAAAAATGATTCATTCTGGGCTCAACATTCTGCTATTAAAACTTTGTACTTACCTTATTTCTCTGGCCAGTTGCTACATTCTCTTTAAGATCTCAGTTCCTTCTCATGTTACACATAAGTCTCATGTTACACATATGTTTTTTGAGCATAAGTCCTGTCCTAATGGCTCTTCCTATTCCTGACATACATGAAGAGTCCTTCAGAAAACATTTAGTCCTTCTGCCATTCTCTGGGGTGACTGTAATTTTTTACTATTCCACAGCCTTTAAAACACCAATTAGACTCTTATCAACTTATTGATTGTAATTCTGAACCTTGGGTATTTCTGAATAATTCCAGCCTATATCACTAATCATTTCCTCGTGGAAACTGCACATTCCATCACAACAATCAAGAACATGAAAAACTGTAGGAAGGTAGCCAGCATGGTCAGATGAGAGAAAATCTAAGACTGCTTTTACTTTACTAAGCCCTGAAGCACTTGGGTATGGCATCTCAAACAGTTTTGGGTAAGTTTTTTCACACTGCTTATACATTTACTGGGATGTGCTTTTCAGATAATCTTGGCATCCAAAGCTTGCTTCAAATTCAGCCAAGGTTTGGTTTGCATATTAATTATTATTCTAAATGCATCAGAATGCACCCACTTCCCATTCTGGTATCCCTTACAACTTTGACTGTGTAGGCTTTTTTCTTTCATCACCAAGAGAAGATACAAGCATATTTTTTTTCCTCCCTGTGTACGTCTGTGTGCATTCATAGAAGTGTGTGTGAACATGTGTATATGGGTGGATGTTCTTTGTGAACATCCTTTATTTGCTGTAATTCCAAGACCTCAGGCATGGAAGTTCTTGTCCACTCTGAGAAATATGAGCCAAATTAATGATGAAATGAAGTACACAAACCAATATAAACTGTTGCAGCAATTTGAAGGTGAGCTCTTTCTGGTTTACTAAATTTATTTTTTTCTTTCTGTGATCCTCAGTTTTTTTAAAAAAACGAGAAATTAGGGGGGAAAAAGTATTTCTGGAAAGTTAATATACATAGCCTACTAGGCAGATCCTAATTCACCCAAGTCTCCTTAGATAACAGTGAGCCAATAAATCTAAGTTAAATACTTGTAGTCCAGATGTTTAAAGCTCTACTGAATCAGAAGTTTTACAGATTCTTAGTGGTAACATACATTTCAACACGTGGTAAAAATTCTAGTACAAAACTCAGTTGTTTTAGAGGGAAGAGGCAGGGGAACAGATTCCTGTGGGTGGGATCTAATTCTGACATTTTCCTCTTTATATATACATTTTTATTTTTATTTTTATTTTTTGGGGGGGAGGAGGTGGAAGAAGTTCCTATGTAACTGGAAAACCTGATGGGACAAGTTCCATATTATTTTAAAACAATGTTAAAATAATGTTTATAGGTAATTCTTATAGAATAGGTATGGCCAGAGTAGTAGTAAATGAAACTATCCCAGGACTGATTATTATTTTAGTTGTTTAAATGGAAGACAAAGTTCAAAATATTTTTTCTCAAAGAATGTGCATGTCCTCCAGGAGTTAGAAATGTCATGCTATTCACCTTGCTGTTTTAATCAGACACATGAATTCACTAGTGTTGTGCAGTTTTTTCCTCATTCTTTTATCTTTTGAGACATTCACTGACTTTTCTGCTCAGCCTGATTGTAAGTTTATTTATAAAAGATCCAGAAGGTGTAGAGCTGACCAATATTTTTCTGTGCATTCCTGAGATGTCTTTACTTGAGAAGTGTTTTTGTGTTTTGTTGTTTGCTAGTTTGTTAGGTTGTTAGTTTTTTAATTTGTTGTTTCCCCTGTATTTCTTCTTTCTCTGCCTTTTGTTTCCTTCCTCCAAAATATACTTTACCTCTCTGCCTATGTTAGGGTGAACTTTGTCTTCTACAACAGCTTTCTGTTTCTTCTAAAGTAAAATGTTGCCGTAATTAAATTGTTTGGGGTCCCTTTAACGTTAAAGTATTACAGATTATAAACAATAATAGCAACGGCTAAAAGGGAAGAGTGATCCTGTATTCAAACATTTATGATCCATTTTTCAACAAGGGATGCACATAAATACACTTTGGGTTAGACTCCAGGGTCAGTTATATAACTATAAGTTAGATATACCTTCACTAGAGTTAAGAGAGCTGGTATTGATGTACACTTGGATAACTAAATCAGATTTTTTACATTTTTTTTTCTCAAATAGTTTGATTTAAATCTTTCCTACATTCATGACTAAGGCTTTTGGGGATGGGGAAATACAGTCTCAGAATTAATGTGGTTTTTGTTGTTGTGGTGGTTTTGTTTGTTTAGCAAAAACTATAAAGTTATTAAAAATAAGTAAATCAAGAACAAAAGCTCTTTATCAGTAACTGTCTAGGAACACAGATTTTCCAATCTCCCTTTGGGATTCTAAAATAAACCAATAAATAGACAGAATACATTGATCAGTGGTCCTGCTCTGAGAGTATCTGGGACATTGGCTCACTCACAGCTCATCAGTCAAAGCTGAGCTATGCTCAGTCATATCAGTTCTATTTGCACTTCACACTGGGAAACAAAATATTGCAACCCTTCCCTGTGCACTCATGAAGGGATGGGAAGTGTACTCTAAGCAAATTTTACTCAAAAAGGGGTGAGAAGATGACATGGAAAGCCATAAAGCTTGCTTCTTCACTCCCCAGAAGTCTCGTGCTTGACATTTTCTCCCATTGCTGCATAGCACACATCTTTCCTCAACATTCTCCCTCCTCCTTGTTACGATTTCCCCACCCTTGTGAGACACAAAACCAGAGAGCCTATCATTAATCTTCTTTCCCAAAGTGTTTAGGTCTATGAGATCTGGCTTTAATTACCAGTCATGTGAAGAACTAATTACCCTGCCCTAACAAAGTCAGGATGGAGGAAGGGGGTAATGTTGTGAGGATCTGACAGTGCACATCTTTGCATATTAGTTATTCCCATTGCTACTTCTTTGTCACTTGAGGAAAGAGATAAAAAGACAAGTATGCAGGAGTTTCTCCAAGTTTATAAATGCCTCCAAAGATACCTCTGTGGGAATTAAACCTTTCCTTGTGGGAGTAGTTCTTGTACAGTGCAGAGCAAACAGATAGCCCTTCAACAATAACTGCATAATGATCATGAGTTAGACAGTGACTCAAAGCTAAGCTATGCTAACCTAAAATAAGCATTACAAATGCTGGAGTCTGTAATTCTGAACCAAAGCACAAAATATTTCACTCATTTAAATGTACAGAAGCTACTTCTCTTTCTATCAGCTGATGCTAGATTTGGCCATATCATTTCTGAAAAGTGTCTTCTGAAGCCCACTTATGAAGTGGGCTGGTTCATGATACATTTAGTATCTCCAAAATACACTACTTTGATCTAATAATGTTCTTATTCAGAGCTGAAGTCAGAATGGATCACTGACTTACATATAAGCACTCCACCGTGAATGGAGCTACAGCTTGTTGAAGGTAAAGCACTTCAGTATTTTCAGCCAATAAAATGTTTCTCTGATCCTTCTGTGTACCTAAATGAATTGACTGTGTGCTTTAAAACATCAAGTATAACACAGGAATAGCATTTGAAGGGAAGGATGTGTATAGCAACTTTATGTTACTTAGTAACGGGAACAATAACATTAAAAATGATAAGTGAAATGAGAAACATTCCAGGAAAAATAGATAATGTCTGAGCTTGCAGTGTAAACTGTCTTGCTGAAGGCCTGAAAAGGACAAAGAGGTCAAGACTAGAAAACAGTTCAGAACTTCATTCTCTGATCTCACAGCCTGAGCTGCTTCATCTTCTTGTAGTGGTCTCATCATACTCAGCACTTCTTCCTTACCTGGGAGATCTATAGCAGGGATGTTACTGATGCTTGGAAAACACCATATTGACAAGTATCATCAGTCACCCTGCTCTGGTTTGTGATGTTAAGGTATCTGAAGAAGTGTGAAACATAGAGTAAGCAAGCTGAGGCGCCAGAAGCAATGTATTTATGCTAATGGGCTGCTCTGTCTGGTTTAAAAAATCCTTCTTCCTACCTAGTTTTAACAGTGACAGTGGCTCCTTTATTGCACAGAATGCTATGCAACAAGCCCTTTTCTCTGTGTACAGTCACTGCAGAAGCTATTTTGCTATGCCATCACATCCAAAACACTGGATCACTTTAATTCAGTTTCTGGGTATTTTGTGATACATTACTAATTACTTCAAGGCTTTCAATGTTTGTTTACTTCAGTAAGACTTTGTTTCATTTATTGTGATTCATAACTTCATCTATGATGCAGAATCAATAATCTTTAATTGTCCCAGCTATGACAATTGCAATATTACAATAAGGAACGTAGTGTTTATTTGGTGACTGTTATCACCCCCAGGCCCTTGTTTGTGGCCTGACTTTATTTTATCTGATTTCATCAGAAGGCCCAGCCTTTGGGGACTGCAATTCAGGGTCAGTAGGTTCTGGTAAGGGTAGAGGAGGAGAGATTGAATGGCAAAGTATGAAGTGTTTTTATACATAAGTGAAAAAAAAAAAAAAAAAAAAAAAAGTGTCAGCAAAGTTCTTAATCTGAAATTATTTTTAATTTTTTTATATATATATATGTATATATACAGCTAGGAGTTTTGAATTCCATAAACTATTTTCAGTTCTCTTGAATGTCTCCAAACATTACACCTTCTAGATGACAGACAAACTGTGTTGAGGAGTTGCTGTGTCAACAGTTTATGTTGCAGCTGACTCATTGCAACTCTCATGCACACACAAAAGTAAACAGAGAAAACTGTGTTGATTTGCTGAGTGCTATGCAATCCTTCATCCATCCGAAGTCATCATCCATCTGAAGCCACCTCCAATAAACACATTAAGTAACACATTATCTAATACTTCTCCAAGTCTTATCAATAATGAATGCTGCAAGTATTTGTATATTCAGGTCAGTAAGACATGCAGATTCAGTGCACTGGAAGAGAAGAATGCATGTGTTACTGAGCTCAGTAGTGTTCAGTTCAGCTATAGGCAAGTATTTCTTTTCTGCATTGTATGAAAGACTGGAAGAAGTTTTATGGGCTGTGTAATGTAGAACGTAAACCTCTCTGGTCATAATTGTCTATGAATTCCAGTCTAGGGATCCCCAGTCTATGAATCTCAGCTAATATATTTTCTCCCCTCCCTTTCATGGGACCAACGGTCATAGGGAGTGGTGAGTTTCACACATACAATCACTTCTTCAATTCCTGTGGCTGAAATTTAGAGAAGTGCAAAAGACCAACCCTTCCTTGTCAGTCCAACTAAAGCAGCATGAGGAATGTGTGTATCTTCAGGAATGTGGTCCCTTGCAGCAGAATGAAGTAGGTTTGCACAGTTTAGTTAAAATTAAGGGGCTAATTGGGTTTGCAGGTATTTGTACAAAACAGGAAAGGAAAGAAGGAACGGAGAGAAAGAGAAGGAGAGAAATATTTTAAAGAATCATTAAAAGGAGTAATGGAAAATTAAATGTTTAGAATGCCACATAATAGTCAAAAAGCAGTGAACAGAGAAGCAAACTAAAAGATTTATTAAAAAAAAAAAAAAAAAACAAAAAACTTATATAATTATATTTTTAAAAGAAAGCTAACACTATATCACCTATGGTTTAAAATGATTTTCAAGTAGACACAATTACTTACTGTTCAACTTTGTAGTGTGTCTTCAAACTAAGCAAGCTAGGGAACTTTGTTACTTTGAACTGGAAACAGTACTTTAAAACAGTGAGCTCTAATGCCTCAGAATTGAATTAGTTCTTCCATATTATAGTACTATTTAAATAATTTCTTCAGTGTCAACAAAATCTTTTTTGAATAAATAATGGAGCATATTGCCACACCCATTCCAAACAATCTGTTCCAGAACAATTGCTGTCTCATTGAAATAATTACTCCAATAAAAAACCTAAGAAGTTTGATCAGGTGATTTTTATGCAATATTAAAAAGGGTCAGTCAAAGCAATGTTGATGACTTTATGAATATGCGTAAGAAATAAAATAGTAATTATGACAACTAACAACTATAAAAAAAAAAAAAAAAGATGATGTAGACAATTCATTGTAATTGTACAAACCATTTTTCACTCTAGAGTGGTCTAAACTGGTATAAATAGGCTCACTAGAATGCATAACATATACATTTGGGGGAGGGAGAGAAAGACAGCAAGAGTGTGCAGCTGTTTAATGCTCAACTGCAATGTGCACTGCACAGTTTTGGAGAGGAAATGAAGAACGCCTTTTCTCTGTGGAAATAAGTGGTGAATTTAAGAGGTCAGAATATTTTCACCCATAATGGTCTAGGGCCAAGTCACTCGTTTTAAGACTCTGCTCTTATAAACTAAATTACATCAGATCTCTAAAATGAGCAAGGCAGCGAGTTTGTTTCTTGTCTTTGTAAGAAAACCAAAACAAAAAAAGCCACAGTTTCTGCAAATACTATTTGCACCCAAGGACATCTGGTAGGGTTTGGAAGAAAGGGTCTTAGAAGACCCCAATCCCACCCCCTCCATCTCTTGGGTTTTCTTTAGGAAGAGGCTGTTCAATCAAAATACCAACCTGGCCTGCTGATGCTTGAGTCCTGAAAATATGTGAGTTGTGAAGAAGGGTTCACAGCACAAAGCAGTCCCATCATGTGGTGCAGGAGCACGAAACAAGACCTATCACTTTGGTCAGAGTAAATAGCTTGTAGATGTGTCTATGAATATTAAACTCACTTCAAACAGCAGGGAGCAGGCATCCTACTGTTTGAAATAAGAATGTGTGCTTACAAATCATCCACTATTCAGGGACTTTCCCCATCAGACTGCAAGCCAGCAGGCAATCTAATTTTTCCTTTAATGGTTCCTACAGTGTTGAACTGGCTTTCTTGTAAAATCCCATTCATTTCATCTCTGCCTGTTTTTGAAACACCACCCTAAGACCTTTTCTGACTATAAGGTGTGTGCAGAATTACAACTATGGTCATATATTTGCTAATATTGTGCAACTGTAGGTTCTTTTTTCCTTATTCTTTTTAGTGGGGGTGTTTGTTTGTTTGTTTCATTTTTATTTTCAGGGCAATCCTATTATTTCTTTTAATATTTTATGTGTTTTAATTATATTGTTTCACACTCACTTTAGTGCCATGCCACTGAAAAGTAAAAAAGACTACTGTGGTTTACTAATTACCATTGTTTGATATCACACCATGTACTGAATTTTCCAGGGAAACAACATAAACAATAACATCTGGGCCACTAAAGCATAGTACCTCTTCCTACAAGTACTCACAGCAACACTGCTGAAACATGCTTTGGGGAGGGGGGGGGGAGGGAGGGAAGGGCAAGAAATACTTCCCACCTGACCAGTTAAATTGTGAAAAGACAGGTTTCTCAAGAAGGCATCTTGCTATTGGAAACAAACAGTTTTTTCACAAAAGAAAACACATGAACATTATCAGAAATACCTTTCTTTGTATGATTTATGGAAGTCCCTTAGTATTTTATCACATGGCTGGCTGATTTGTTTTAAGGTTCTTTTAAAGAGCTTAAATATTAAATTAATATTAAAAGGGTAGTGAGATTCATCATCTTTTTTTTTTTTTTTTTTTTTTTCCAATGCTCTCTCTCTCTCTCTTTTTCAGTGATATATTCTTGTATCACCATGTACTCTGTTAGCTTTCCAAGTTTATTATCATTTATTTATTTATTTTTCTTTATTAGAAGCCATCTATATGCTGTGCTAACACATCAATGTTAATCTTTTAGTTTAACATTATCTATTACATGAGTTAGTCACTACAAAGTGTCTGTGTAGAACTATACTTCTCTATTTGAATTTTCTAGTTAGAATGGACTCCTGCCTTAATCTTGCTATACTAATTTAAATATATATATGCCACCAGCTACCCCAGCTACCCTTACGTTCATCATTACATGTATAGTCATACAAAGCCTGTGTTTTGAATCTGCTTGACTGTGTTTAAAAAAAAAAAAAAAAAAAAAAAGGGCAGAATACAAACTTCTGAAAGATCTGAAAATTTAGCCATTGTTTTTGATTGATACAGCAAATATTTCACATTAGCAGTTGTACACAATGAACCTGTAGCCTATGGTCATTGTGATCATATTATTTATATGGTATCAAGCAAAGAGGAGGTA
>NC_048894.1:127426573-127449073 GCF_011077185.1 Oxyura jamaicensis | reverse complement strand
GCTTCCCTCTAATTGATACTTTGAGAGATCTCTACTTTGTTGTTCATTTTAACTAATTTTTATCGTGCCTCTGGGATGATAAAACCCACACATCCGTCACCTAAGAAACCTGGTAATTATGGTGCTCACTACAAGTAATTAGCTCTCAAATAAAAAGGAATCTTTATCCAAATTGCTGGGGGGGAAAGCAATAATAATAAAGAAAGAAAGATGTTTAGATAAGGAAATATCAACAGGAAATGACCACTCAAAAATCTAACAGAACAAGCAACCAGGTCAACACTATTAATGGGACACCACAGAGCTTACATTTTCATTTTTGAGACTTTGAACAGAGCTTTTCTTTACAGTGACAATCAGGTCAGTGCTGTATTTGCTGGGAAATAAGTGTAATAGCACTAAAATACATTGACACAGGAATGCTGCTGTTCTCAGCTTACTTGAAACATGCAGACATGATGTCCTCCACCTCATTAGCGAAAGCAACCTAAGGATGGACTGGGATCTGTCTTGAGGGTGCATACACACAAGAAGTATGTCTCATATATTAATGGAAAAAATCTTTTCTGTGTTTCAAGTACCCAATATAGTGCAGTGGCTGGTAACAGTCTATTAAAAAGCAACTTCTGTGAGATGTATAGTTGCTCAGAAAATTAAATGATGGCACAGGGTAGAAAAGGCAACTAACTGTAAGGGGCTGTACATTACACCCATTGTCATTTTTTCAGGCAAGTAAGTTTGCTAGAGGAAAGAACACTCAAAGTGTGTGATGCACACAGAATTGTAAAAGCAAAGTGAACAGCTTACTAGTGAATGGATAAGAGAACAATAAATGCAGTCTCTGTAATGGAGGTTAGATGGGTATTAGCTACTAGGAAGCACTAATGGAGTGAACAAGAATGATGCTTAAATCATCAATATCCAGGTGCTTAGCATTACTTAGGAATAAAGCAATTAGGATTCAAAGGGAATAATTATCAGATTTTAAAAGATCCCATTTAATGTTTGTCACTGTGTCTTTACTCTATTTAATGGTAGGGGAACACTAAGGAGTTAAAAACCATCGTGAACATGGATTAGATAGTACAGTGAAACAAGTCACAACAGTTATAATTAAGAAGTAGGTAATTGTCACAGTTACCGCACAGTGACATGGTATTGTTTGCCCCTATGCTTTCAGCAGGACGTAACAGGCAATTGTGTATGAAGTCTGCTGAAAATGTTTCAGATGATAAATACTGTAGATGGAAAACTCAAGAATGATGCAATCAGTATGAACTGCTGCCCCAGCTTTGTTGTGTTTTTTGGACTGTTGGCTACTTACAATTTTTTCTGATTTCTTTCTGTTCTTAATTTCTTCAACCCTTACACATCAGTTGTCTTCATTCTGCTCACATTGATGATGACCACAGCAGCCAAGATCGATTACATTTTTCAGATATTCTTTGGAATTTAGTTGAAAGCATGGAATGCATTTAAATATCCAGACAAGCTGCTTTGGAAGAATTAAATCCATCTATTTTATTGAAAGTTAAAGGTGGAGCTGAGGGTATAAAACTAAATGAATAAAATGTGATGAGAGAAATGCTCCATTTTCAGTCATGAGAGATGTAAAATAGAAAATTCACTAATCATGAAGAAACATTCCAATCTTCCTAAACTCTTTTAATTGACTCCAAAAAATGAGAGATTTTTCTTTCTCTAAGAGGAATCAGAAGACTAAAAATATAGAAATGAAACTGCTACCAATGGGCCAAATTCAAACAGAGAACAGAATTTAGTACCCTAATAACAAGGAAAGTAATTGCTGCTGAATCAAATTTCCCTCCTGATAAGATTTTAAAAATCACTAAGTACATATTACCCAGTGATGTGTGCATTCTTGGAAAAAGCTGCTGTGAATCTTCAAGGCAGCCCAGGTTTAAGTGATATGCAAAAAAACTATGGTAATGATGATGACATTAAAAGGTTCATAGAACCACTATTAATAGCTAGAGGCAAGATGAAGCACTAGTTTTCTGCAAGGCATCACAGGCAAAAACACAAAGCTAAGAAGAAAAAAGAATATGAATTTCAAGAACTTCTTAAAAAAAAAAAAAAAAAAAAAAAAAAAAAAAAAAAAAAAAACAGGTGAACCCTTCTATCTACAGTGATCTAGAAAACAATAAGGTGCTTGAAGAACAAAGGCAAGCCAGAAATAAAATTGTGTATGTATTCTGTATGTATTGCAATTCCACCAATAACTCCATATTAGGAATTATGCTGAGCAATGCCATTGAGAACTCACTCAGTATTTGATGCCCACAAGATGATATAATTATGTTACCTATGTATCCTATACGTGAGAATATACTTGGATACATCATTCTAGAACCACACAATAACTCTAACATTGCAAAACACTTGTTTCAGAACCTAATAACTGAATTGAAAGTTAATGGGTCCTTTCAGTCAGAAATGGAGAAATTAATCTTATTTTGATGAGTGTAATAAACTTTGCAAATAGAAGTCCAGTCTGAGCAATATATAAAGGAGATAAAATTAAGCATAATATAAATATTTCCCTCGAGTGACTTAGCACTGTTGTTCCATTTCAAACCTGTTGTAAAAAACAAATATTTTATTTAGAAAATAACAGTATTTTGCAAAAGTTAGTTGTTTTTACTCCTTTTTGGAAATTCATAAAGAGCAATGTTGGATGCAAGTGAAATCCCTCATAATATAAGTGAAACTAAAAAGGCTCAGTTCTCCATCTATCATGAGTAAAGAGAAGGACAAAAGAGAATTTTAAATTTGATGCTTATTACTGTAATTTCAGAAGTTCCCTGTCTTAGCAAGCAGCAGATATTTTCTTTACAAGTGAGTATTGTACTAATTCTGACATTTGTCCTTTAAACAAGCATGTAGGACAGAATAGATGTGTTTTACAACAGGAAATACCAACCCTGTAATCATCAATGAGAACAGGTAAATATTTGAATATAAGAGGTCCTAGTGAGATTTTTTCTGAAGTGCATTTTCAGATTTGGGGCCAAAAGAGAAGAAACGATACAGTTTTAGAAGAATTCACAAGAAGTAGCGTTGAAGTATAGAATAGTAATCAGGGAGTTAGCTTCAGAAAATCTTTCACGCAAAGAATGATGCAGAACAATTGTCCTGCTAACTGAGAATATAAACACTGCTAGAAGAACCATATCCAAAGAAAAGCTTGCTTGGAAGCCTGCTTCCAAACAAATCATTCTTAAACACTTAGCATCAAATATGAATCTGAATTATCAACCAAAGCAAGGTATAGAAGAAAATAGAAAAGGGCTAATTAGATGCAGGAAATACTGGTGTTGAGTACATACTGGAGAAAATCTAAGTATATTACTTTTTTTTTTTTTCTTTCTTTTAATATATATAATGAATGATTAAAATAATCTATTATTTCCATTCACTATAACCGCTCCATTTTGTGTCATTAGGCAATGGAGATTTATGAATATAAGTATTTGCCAATGAACAAAAGGGGGATGCGGGGGCTATTTAGCATTTGGCAGAAGGGAAAAAAACAAGACTCTACTAGCTGTTTTACATGGTGGGCTTTTGCCCACAATGGGCTAATTAACTTTAAGAAGATGCAAGATGAAAGGGGCGAAAAATCCATCTCAATTGTCAGAGCACTGTGTATGCTATGATACTAATGATTTATGTTTATCTTAAAGAGCAAATTTGTGGAAATTAGAAAATATAAAAAGTTACTATAGAGCACTTGGCCTGTTTACTTGGCATTCTGTTTTTATACTATTAACAGCAAAACTTAGATTCTGAGTCTGAATTGATGCTAGTAAGTTTAACAGTAGCAGAGAACATTTCCTAAAAACTGAACTCAGTTATTTTTAAAAGTAAACGGTGAGGAAGGACATTGGCACAGTTCTGGCTGATGCCAAGTAACATCGTCTTAAACAATGCCTGGGTGAACACCATGGGTGTTCAGCCATTCCCAGGTGTCACTTTGAATGTGGTCTTCCTGTTTTTGAGACTAGAACAATGTAATGATACGTTCCCAAGCAAATTTATTTTACTAGTATAGCCCAAGTCTGAGTTTTCTGGAGCCTATTTTACCTGAAGGTCAAACTAACCAAATCTATTTAGCAAAGTTATATGGGGAAACCATATCTATAATTTTAATGAACAATGACCAGCCATTTTTGGACCTGGACACTGTATGCCATTAAGAAGGAAATACAACAACTTTATATTTCCTTTATATGCACTCTCTGTGCCAATAAATGTTTGACAAAAGCCAGAGGGCAGTCAGCCAGAGACTCCATTGTGGAAGGAAAGCCATTCTGATCCAATGAAAAGAAAAGAAAGATGCTTTGACCACCACTTAGGGAAACAGTAACATCATCATCATCAATCAAACCAGAGCTGCGTAGCAGAGAAGTCATTGCTTAAGTCTTAGTTTGCCTAAAAATACTAGTGATTAAGCCCCTACCTTACCTACAAAAAAAATAATAATAAATAAATAAATAAATAAATAATAATTTAGAGACCAACAGCAAATGGAATTACTGGATAAAGTGAGGTGAAATATCTCACCCAGCTCCCTACCTCTGGTGTGCATGCATTTGATATGTGTAAAATTAGAGGATAAATGGGAGACCTTCAGTCTGCAAAGCTGTACTCACAGTGAATTCTGACTGCAAAATCGGAGCCTATTACACACACACCAAAAAAAAAAAAAAAAAAAAAAAAAAAAAAAAAACCTTCATTTTTGAGGACTAAACAAATCATTCTGCAGAAAATTTGATTCTTTAAGTTTAGTTACTTATTTCAAGAAGTGTTTTCCAATTTGAGCAAAGCAAAACAGTTATGTGTTCAGTTGAAAAGCACAAGTCCAAATGTAATGTTGCATGTCTGCAATAATTTTACCAATTAGGGTTAAGAAATATTCGGATACCCCTGGAATATGGATAACAATGAAACTACCAGTAGTAATTAGCCTTCAACAGAAAACTTATTCTATCAGTCAGTTATTCAGAAATATTGTAGAGGGTCTTAGGCAACATTTTTTTTAGTATTTATTGTCATTTAAACCACAGATTGAACTGACTTAAGGTGTGGACCAAATGCCTGATGATCCAGTAGTATGGGAATAACTATTCTACAGTTCATCAGACATTATTTTAAATGTTTGCATACAAACATTTAAAATATTCTGGATTCGTGGATTAGACAAGATTCTAATCCACGTTTTGCCTACAACAGCATCATTCAGAAAAAAAAATCCCCTGTAATATTTTTATTATTTCACTGGTGATGTTACAGAAGTCTAATATAGACTAAAAACTTTTCTGTTGATTAGATTTCAATTAAAATTATATTTTTCTGTTTAGGGAAAACAGAGATATCATCCAGGCTGCAGCAACAACTAAGAATTGCACTGAGTACACCTTATGGAAATATTTTTTAGCTACTCACACCAGCCTCATAAGCATCACAGAACTGCAGGATCACAGAATGGTTAAAGTGAAAGGGACCTCTGGAGGTCATCTGCTTCAAATAGCAGGTTGCCCAAGGCCATGTCCAGGTGGCTTTTGAAGCTCTCCAAGGAAGGAGACTCCACAACCTCTATGGGCAATCTGTTCCAGTGTTCTGTCACACAGTGATATGAATGCATAATATGCTGTTTTAGAAGGGGATGGTGACTAGGTAAATTGATCAAATTAATAAAACAAGAAAATCATCCCCTTATAGACTTACTGTTTGAACTTTGTGGAAATCCAGGTAAGGAGGATGGACCATTCATTCCAGGCAGAAGAACAGGAGGAAGGCCAGGGAGTCCTGGATAAGCTGCTGGCAAACTGATACCATGAAGAGAACTGCTGTCCATCATGCCTGGTTGCTGTACTGTTAATCCTAGCACATCGGTAGCCTTCTTTATGCGATCCAGTTCTTGTTGTGCCATCAGCTGTCTAACTGTTGTAGGAGCTAAATAATCTTTCTCCCGATCTAGCTGACTTCCCACAGTTTCTCTCACTTTTGTAATATGTTGTTTGGAAAATATGTGATCTCTTATGGACAAACGTGCGGAATATTTCACACCACATAGAGAGCATTCGGGCTTGGCTCCATCAGGCCCAGTCTGATTTATCATGAATGGCTTCCCTATGTTAATTTTGAATTTCTTTTCTTTAGCCCGTGCATTCTGAAACCAGACTTGGACCACACGTTTGGGCAGACCAATCTCATTCCCTAGCATTTCACATTCTTGCATTGTTGGAGTCCGGTAGTCACTAAAGCAAGCCTTGAGAACTTTAAGCTGGAGGTTACTCATTTGTGTTCGGAAACGTTTGTGGCCTGGCCGATCACTGTTTTTGGATTTAAAGGGATTGCTAGCTCCAAATGGATTAGGTGAACTTGGATCAGCTATGCTTGAAGTTTCACTGCGGTCAGCATTATCATCAGGGTCATCAGTAATGTAGTAACTTTGGTCATGATCACCATCCTTGTCACTGAAATGTATTGAGGGGCTTGTTAGGGAAAAGAGAAATTTATCATCAGTATTCTCATTTGTAGGTGTAGTTGCAGTTTTTGTTATCGTATCATTTGCAAGTGGTTTTGGTTCTTTGGGAGGTGATGCAGGCTTTGCATCCCCTGAACTGCCAGTCGTGCTTTCCATTTCATTGTTCCCCTCATCTCCTGTTGTGGCATCACTAATTGCTGTATTAATTGATGAAGTCTCATCAAAGTCAGTCTTGTTTTGATCATATCCAGAGTCAGTAGGAGGGGCATTCAAATTTTCTATATCCTCACTAGACTCTGCTTTAAAAGAAGAAGGACTTAAGAGATTCTTCGGTGACATTTCTGCAGTTTTGCTAACAGGGGTTGATACAGTGGAGGCTAATTCATTTTCACTTGATAATTCAGTTTTTGCTAATGACAATGATGGATAATCAAAAAATATGTACTTTTGGGGACTTTCTCCTCCATCTTCAGTTGATATCAAAGGACTTGGAGGCAAACTATAACCTGCCTGTTTCCCTTCATTCCAATGTCGAGAGCGAATATGACTTTCTAAAGCTGATTTTGCTTTAAACAGAGCTCGACAAAAAGGACATCTTTTATGGGACTGGGCTGGACCAACTGCACGGAATTGTCCTTTTCTTTCTCGGGCTCTTGTATTCTGAAACCAGACTTGTACAACTCTCTTTTTAAGTCCCACTTCACGTGCAATGTGATCTAACATCTTTCTGGTGGGGTTGGAATCTAATAGGTACTTTTCATAGAGTATTTCCAGCTGCTCTGGAGTAATTGTAGTTCTTAAACGTTTATCACGATGTTGATCTTCTCCACTGTTTCCTCCCTCTTTCTCACTACAGTTATTGTCTTCTTTATCATCCAATTTTCGTTTCATGGAACCAGAAACTGTAGCAGGGTGTGTCGTGTGTGATGAACCAGTCTGTGGTGGCATCTGAGCAAGAGAACTATTAAGTAACTGTCCAGTCATCAAAGGATTATTGGGGTCAAATATCATATAGGGCATATCCATTGGTCTTTCTAAAAACTGTGAGTGAAGAAATTGGTTTTGGGCTGCTAGGAAATGCATGTGCTGGTGCTCTTGCCAAAGTTCTAGAGTTGGAAAGGCAACTGTACACTGATCACATTGGTACTGTAATAACTGAGGAGGTAGACTGTTCTGTAGAGGAGTCATTGAAATTGGTAAAGGACTGGATGGAACAGGTGTAGTTTGTGATGCAGAAGGAGGTCTCCCTACTATTTGTGATGATTTTTGTTGCTGTGGTTGAGAGGCTGAGGGCTGAGGATCAGAAGGGGTTACTGGAGCAGACTGTACTGGTTTGGTGCTTTGGGAAGTTGTATCAGTTTGCTTAGAGATGTTTTCATTTTGTTTTGTTTTTTCTGTGGACTCTGGTTTAGGAGAAGCCTTCTCAGGTTCTGGTTTGGGTGATGGAATCAAAGGAGTACTAGAACCAGAGCCAGAGCTCACTGCTGTGACTGCCAGGCTTTTTGATGAGTCACTTTGGCCTGAAACTGTGCAGTTCTTATACACTGTTTGATCAGAGGCATCCATGGAATCTTCAGTTTGGCTTTCATCTTGAGCATCATCATCTTCATCTTTATAACACTGCTTTTTCTGGTGTGTAATCAAATCAAAGATCCTGGGAAAAACTACACTGCACTTTTTGCACTGATATTGCATGTTACTAGTTCGAATGTAGCGCTCATTTGTCAATTCCCTTTTCTCATTGTCTTTAGTTTCAGCTTGATTTTCATAACTTTTGCGAGCTTTTTGTCGTGCATTTTGGAACCATACAACAATAACTCGAGTAGGTAGGTTAAGAACAGTTGAAAGTTGTTCAATTTCATCATCCTTTGGATAAGCATTTGTATCAAAAAAGTCCTGGAGGACACGAAGCTGGTAGTCAGTAAATCGTGTCCTAGATGATCTCTTGCTGAAAGATGCATCAGACTTGTAAGGTTCTACAGTTGAAGGTTGGGGATCTATTCTGATATCTTCCAACACTGTTATGGGAGGGTTGCTGAAGTTATATGGAGAATCTTTATTTCTCTGTCGTTCTTTAAACAGTGTATTACGAAACCAGTGCTTGATAACTTTCTGTGAAAGACCAGACTTCTCAGCCATTTCTTGGATCTGTTCTTCACTTGGAGAATTGTTAATATCAAAATAAGCCCGCAATATTTTTAACTGGTCATCTGTAATTCTTGTACGTGGGCGCTTGAACTGAGAGTGGCGCAGGAAATTGGGATCTAAGCCCAGCTGCTGCTGACAAAGCTGGGTAAGATCTGCAGATAAAGTATCCATTGGTGGCAACTGGAGGGCAAGCTGAGGAGGCAGTGCAGGATGCTGCACTGGCTGCATCATAATTGGAGGGAAGAGTGGGAGATCAAGTGAAACTGGAAGCTGGACTTGAGGTGGGGCTGATGGCGGTGGTGGTGGTGGAGGAGGTGGTGGTGGTGGAGGAGGAGGTGGTGGTGGTGTCGGTGGTGGAGCTTGTAAAGGAGTGGGAGCTGTGTTTTGAATTTTTCCAGCCCCAGCTGAAGAAGGCTGAGAAGGAGTTGGAGGAGGAGGAGGTGGCGGCGGTGGAGGAGGTGGTGGTGGCGGCGGCGGTGTTTCTGGAGAAGATGGAGAAATTGGATAAAGCTTGTCATATGCCTCCCTGTACTGCCGGGCAAATTTTTCTAATGCTCCATATGGAAAAAATTGTCCATGCACATGTTCTTGGTGACTCTTCAAAATAAGAATATTGGAAAAGAGCTTACTGCAGGTTCCACATTCCAGTTTGTCTGTATTTTCACCTTCACCAGTCTTGCTTTTTTTCTGCACTTTTTGTCTGTTCTCATTGTATTGGATAACTAACTCAAACCCAAAGTTCTCCAACAAAGCCTTGGCTGCATTCCCCCTTGCTCCAGAAGCTATTCTGGGTGGTGGGATGACTGGTTCTGATGATTTTGGCTTCTTCATGTCTTTGTTTTCTTTTAGTCCTTCATTCTCATTAGTAAATTCTTGCTTTGGCTTCTCTTGTTTCTCAGAAATCTCTTCAGACTCCTTATATGATGGCATATCCTTTATCAATTGGCAGTCAGTACTTACTAAGCTGTTTTGCTCTGCTTTCATCAGCTTGTTGCTTTGCTGCTGCTGTTTTTGAGACTGAAGTTGGGGTTGAGTGGATTGGTACTGTTGTGCTTGTTGCTGCAGTATCTGAAGTTGTGTTTGGCCAACATGGTGCTGAGTTTGAATTTGCTGCTTCAAATCTTCTAGCAGTGATCCTGTCATACCAGCCATTCCAGGCATACCGAATGTGGCAGAACCAGGCAAACCCAGATCTGGGCTTAAGCTAAATTCTGTCCCAGGTATATAGAATGGGAAAAGGAACTGAGGCTGTTGAAATTGTAAGAGTGTTTCTGGTGTCATCGGAAAGTGAGGCAAAAAAGCTGGGTTTAGAAACTGGGGTTGAAAGAACGCAGCTTGCTGTTGCAGTTCATGCTGTAGTTGCATTTGAAGTTGTGCTGGTGACTGGGGTGGGTGATGTGTAGGCTGAGCAGAAATTAATTCAGAAGCTTGCTTTTTATTTAGTTCTTTGGCATCTAAATGAGTTTCTTTGCTGTTAACTGCTGGTAAGCTCATAGAATCTAGCATTCCTTGGCTGGGGCTATTAACATTTGCTGCTACACTATTTCCACTACTTATATTACCACTTGGTTCTAATTTTGCAGCCCTTGCCTTTGTCTGATGGAGCACAGATCTCATATGGATTTCCAATGTAGAACTTTGGCTATATGCAACATTACAAATGCTGCACTTGTAGGGTTTGTTGTCAGTGCTGCTGTTAGTGTCTTGAGGGACAGGACTTGATGCTTCCTGCAAAACCTTTTTGAGTTTATGTAGATGGGAGACTGAGTTATAGTGGACCAAGAGAATGTTCTTTTGGGTGAAAGACTCTTTACACACTGTACACTTATATGGGCGAGATGGATCTAGAAATTTTTCCATAGTAAAATTTGGCCCTTTTCTAAAAGGTAAGGTCCGCTTTGGTTCTGAGCCCATATCATCTGGAATAGAGCTACTATCACTTCCTACAGGACTTGCTTTTCCTTCCTGATCCATCTCATAATCTCTTTCTATTTCCTGTTCGAGTGCATGATCATCTTGTCCCATACTTTCACTTTCTGCCCAAAGCTCACCATTGACAGGTAAAGATGCGCACAGCTGCTGAAGTTCAGATTCATTGAGTTCAGGGTGGCCTGCTTCCAAGTGTTTTTTTAAAGCCTGGAATGTACGGAAGCTACGTTGGCAAAGGCTACACATGGTAGCTGCCCGAATAGCATGATATTGGGAATGTATCTGAAGCTTCTGCATAGTCTTAAAAGCCAAGCTACAATGGTTACAACGGTACTTATAGACATGGCGATCAGAAACAGAGAGCTGTTGCTTCTTCTGCTGTTCATTTAGCTGATCTGGCATTGAGTCAGTGGTCTTTATATCTCTACTGCTACTCTTATTCCAATCTGCTGTTTCAGTAGATTCCTTAGGTGGCTTCTGTTCCTCATTCTTAATTTCCATTCCAGCTTTTGATTCATCCATCCCAGGAGTACTTTTCTCATCTACAGGACTTTCACCTAATTAAAGAAAGTGAAGTGTCTTTTATGCAGGTAGAAGAGAATAGCACATAATATTAGTGTTTTTTGTTTTGTTTTGTTTTTCCATTGGAAATCAAGAGAGGCTATGTATGCTACGTGCTAATATATGTAATAAAATGCAAGCATGATGATCAAAGTGACAGTAACAGTTGGTCCAATAGCAGCACAGGGCTTCTCTTTTTCATAAGGTAGGAGCTTACTGGTATAATGTGAGTATTAAACAGTAAGAATGAGGGAGGGAGTAGAAATGGGGACAATAGTTAGGACAGGTGATTAAAAAGATAGGCTAGGAGGAAAGTGGTCCGAGGACAGAGGGAGGAGCATACTGTGAGAGACAGCAAAGCAACTTCCCAGCACAGAGAGCACAGGATAAGAAACCTATTATTGCAAATGAAGTCAGGGTTATTTGCCTAACATTACCCACAGAAGCTGGTGAAAGTGCCACTGTGTTTTAGGAGAGGGCCTTATTTGTTGGATAAACAAGGAGGGTCTTGCCTTCAAAGAGGTTAGGCACTACTGCATGATTAATTTTACCTCTACCGCAAGGAACCATTCTCATATACACGTACATCCTAATAGCTTTGCATGGGTGCAGATAGCCAAATTCAGGCCCCTTGATACTTTTTTTTTTTTTTTTTTTTTTTTTTTTTTTATCTCTGTGTCTATATGCAAGCCAAAAAGGATTCACTTTACTAAGAAGGAAACAAGTGGTTTATTCCTAAATTGTCCATACCTAGCTTCCTAGCTTTTACATGTCTGGGCTATTTCTTGCATACCTGAATATTTCCCAGATCCCTCTGCTGTAATGGTTGCAGGTGTGTCACGTTCAGATTTCTCTGAAGCAGCTGCTGGCAATAGCATACTATTAGGCATCATGACATCTGGTACAGGAACCTTTGAAAGTCAAGAACACAGTATTATTAAAGGAAAAGTCACACTATTTAGTATTATACAGCAGTATTAGATTATTACAGCAGTACTAAAAGAAAAGGAGAAAGAAAACTAATTTGATTTTGTTGATCTCCGATTATATATTGCTCATTAAAGAACCCTTTCAATTCTTCCTTTTTTTTTTTTTTTTTTTTTCCATTTAAGTCGCAATGTGATGGTTGGCCTACCACCACAACATTATAAATGAAGGAGTTGTCTACGGATACAGGAATGAATGCTTAAAGAGCTGGATCTGAGATTTCAAAGTACATGTCCTACTAAAAAATCAAGACAACTAGAAATAAGACACTAAGCTTTTCTTGGGAGATCTGTTTTCTAACTGAATCTACAACTTAATAATAACATTCTACACCTGACTGTGTGTTTACTGACATTGATTTGTGTAATGTTGAGATATTATTTTTCACAGAAATTTATTGTTTTGATATGGCCTGTGCAATTTCTCAGTCAAGAACAGGATTTCTTAGGTGAGTTCAGATGGGATTCTTTCTTCAAACAGAGTTTGCTGGATAAGGCATTCAACCTAGATATGGGACTGTACTGGGTCTGGCTGGGATGGTAACTTTCCCTGCAGCAGCCCATACAGTGCTGCGCTCTGCACTTGGAGCTAGAACAGCAGTGGTATCACACCGGTGTTGTGTCTGCTGCTGAGCAGTGCTGGCACAGCATCAGGACTCTCTCCAACCCTCCTAGGGGGTGGGCCAAACAGTGAGAAAGAAGCATCACCAGGGCAGCTGACCTAAACCAACCAAAGGGATATTCCATACCATATGATGTCACACCATAAAAGGTGGAAAAAGGAAGAAGAGGGGAGGGGTGGGCTCTCATTGCGAAAACGTCTGTCCTCCTCCCGAACACCGGCTACGTGCGTTGAGGCCCTGCTTCAAGGATGTGATCAAGCATCGCTCATTTGTGGGAAGTAGAGAGTAATTTCTTTCCTCTGTATTTCCACATAGCCTTTACTTGTTTTGTTTTGTTATTCCCTTTCCCCCTCCCTCTTCCCCTTTCCCTTTTTTCCCTTTAGTTGATTTGTTTAATTAATAATAATATTTCCTTTATATATATATATATATATTCTCTTTAATTAAATTATCCTTATCTCAACCCGTGAGTTGTTCTTTCCTTTACTTCTTCCCCTCCTCATCTGAGGAGGGGGAGTGAGAGAGCGGTTGTGGTGTTCAGGTGCCTAGCACAGTAAAACCACCACAGGGACAAATCAAGTCTGTGCCCAAACCAGGTGAGGTACTTGAAAACAGGTATTCCTTATTCCAAAGAACTGCCCTACCTGCTTCACTCTCTCTCTTTTTTTTTTTTTTTTTTTTTTCTCTTCCCCATGAAAAATCTAAATGACACTTGTATTCTCCAACAAGCATTTTATGGGTTTGCACTTAGAGGCACAGACAGGCTTTGTTTTTCCAAGGTAAAGTCAATGAGGAACTGCAGGTTTTCAGCATCTTTGAAATCTACCTCCAGTCATTTTCCCAAGGGACATCAATCACTGGATGAACTGGCAACATAATCTAAGAAACCTGACCTGCTCCCCATATCATGTTACCCAAATACTATGTCACAACAAATACATTGCCACAAGGCCTGAATACATTTCTGTAGCATGTACATCAGTATTTGGAACACTTACTGTCATGAGCAGCTTTTCCACACAGTCAGGGGACACACTGTGCAGATGGGTCAAATGAAGCTGGAGATGCATTTTGTTGCTGAGGATGTCCTGGCAGAGGGGGCAGCAGATAACAGGTTGCATTGAATGCTGTGACAGGACATGCATCTGGATACGATTTGGGTCCCTACTATTGTAGTTACAATAAGGACATTGATAGAACTGAAAAACATTAAATTAAGATGCAGGCTATTAGTCAGAGTGCTTTTAATAACTTGATGATTGTGCTATTTTAATAGCACATCATCTCTGTTTTATTTTTGAGTTATTTGGAAAAGTTCTAGAATACAATTAAATTCTTACATTTTCCTTTACCTGCTCATGACAAAATTTATTGTCCTCTGGAGGCTTTGATTTTTTAGCTGCACCATCCTCTTCTTTTGCCAGAAGAAGCTGTTGTGCCCCTACCACAGTGTTCACTTTTGGTTCCTTCTCTGGTGTGACTATTCCTGTTCCGAAAACATAATTTTTAAGAACACATTTTAAACTTTAAAATATCCTATTTTACAAAGAGGCTGTGGTACTAAAGGTCTGTGTTGTCTCTGTGGGTATTTTTTTCAAGTTCTGAGAAAAAAAAAAATGAAAAAAAAAAAAAACCACTGGTAAGTATAAAGATGAAAATACATTTTTATCCTTGATGGAGACACTATAAACACATTTTAAAATCGACTCTTCTCTACTGTTTAGATAACCTAGGTTGCCTTTAAAAATTAATCAATAATATGCTTTATTTAGCAGCTCAGTGTGAATTTGTGTATTACAATAAAACAAATCAGCTTTTGCTTAAAAATCCTGTTTTCCAAAATAATTAATTTGCTGATGTTTAATTACCCTCTCTCTTTTCTAAACTGTCTGAGCAATATGATTATTGTGCTGTTTTGATAACTCCTGCCTAGTTACAATTCTGAAGCTAAATATAGTGAGGCTTTAAAAGAAATACTGTGGAGAATAGGATTTCAGAGATAAATTAATATTAATTATATACAAAGATCAGTCATTTGGTATTGCCTTAGATGTTTACACTGTGAATTTTTATAGTCTGGCATTTGTGATCAAAACCAGAATATAATTGTTTTCTATAGATAGTTCTACTACTAAGTATTAAATACTATATTTAATATTATGCCTGAACTATCTGTGTAACATGACCCAGTCTTGCACACATCAAAGAAAGGAGTGCAATTCTAATTTCCCAGTCCATCAGAAAATTCTTTCCAGCGTCAATTTGCCAGATAATCTCTTCTGCTAGGCTGGATATTACAAGAGCATTGGGTAGGCATGTCACATACATCTCACGACAAACACAAAACCTCATTTACCAACCATTCCAATCTCATCATAGTGCAGCATCATCTGACCTTTTTTCTGCTGTTTATTATGAGTATTTCTAATTTTAACTTTCAATTTTCACCATCTTCCAGTCAATTTGCAACTAAATTATTTCCAGGGTGAGGACACTATCACTGGACACTGGGTGCAAATACATCTTGAAATGCAATGAAGCTAAACCATTGATTGCTATCAGACCCAACATAAATATATAGTCCAGGGGTAATCTGATTGTATGCTGTGCATGAAGATTTATCTTCATTTTTTTCAATCCACATAAGGTTCATATAAATGAACAAATTGCACCTCATTGCACAATAACCTAGGATTAATTTAAAAATAAGGTCATGAATGTTTTGGCAACAAAGTAAACATGAACAAAGAAAATGCTTCTATTTTTTCTGTATAAAAAACTAAGAACTTTTTTATAGTTATCAATATCATATACAATTTGTGCAATGCTTGATATTAAAAGAGCAGCATTAAAGAGAAGTAAAATAAGAGAAAAACGTTCAGGGTAAATATCAAATCTTCATGGTAAAATAATAAACAATTGAAAACTGAATCATACAGAGACATATTCTGAAGGGTATTTACAAAAAAATCTTATGACTTATACATTAATGTTGATTTCCCCACACATTCTTCTTTCCTAACAT
Source organism: Oxyura jamaicensis (assembly GCF_011077185.1). Taxonomy (NCBI): domain Eukaryota; kingdom Metazoa; phylum Chordata; class Aves; order Anseriformes; family Anatidae; genus Oxyura; species Oxyura jamaicensis. The sequence continues at coordinate 127,433,287 of NC_048894.1, read as the reverse complement.
GGTAATTATTTCTTTTGGTGTAATTTAGGCCAGTAATTCTAGCATGTTCTTGTTCAAATTATTTATTCTTGTCATATTTTCCTACTTTTAATGACCAATTTGTCAACATAGTTTTAATATCTGTACAAGCTGCTTTCTGGAGCCCCACCGATTTTTTACTCTCTCAGGAACGGCTCCTGGAGGCCTCATTTAGATGGCTCACTAAGGGTTGTGCTTACAACCTGAAGGACTGGCGAAGCTCTAAAGGCAAAATTTACATGATATAACAACAAAAGACACCATTTTATTACTCAGTTTGGTTTATTATAATACAGTACTCACTGGCTTAGCTGTATTTACTTGGCAAGACACCATTATTATTTAAATGTCTTAACTGTGAGAATTATACAAAATAAAAAAGTGACATACTATATTAACAGAGAAAGGTTGCATCTCAGGTTTTAGAAGGATAGGTTCAAATTATTAACCTCTCTTCATTTCCAACTGTCAAAAATGTCTAACAGTTGACTACTGTTTCTTACCTTTATCATATGTCACTTTTAAAATGTTCCTTTATAAAGACAAATGGGCCAGAATCTCAGCTGGTGCAGAATCTATTATACTGGATGCTGAATTTAAAAACCAAAAGAAAACAATTCTGCCTTCTCTTCCTCTTCTCACATTAGATTATTTTCAACATTTTCTTACAGAAATTAGGATCCCAATTCTGCTCCAAAATCCATTTTAGAAAATGCATATAACTGTGTTTTTGGCATTGGCATATAACTGCTAATGAAATTTAGCTTGGAGCGCACTCTGCATGTGCCCAGGCACACACAAGGTTAATATTACACATCATCTTCCACCACAGGATAGGACAACTTAATTACTTCAAAGGGCCAATAATAATCATAAATCACATAGTTCTTGTTTCAATAAAAACAAATATTTTTTTGGTTAAATTTTCTTTTGTGGTTAATATAATAAAACCATAGAATCATAAAACACTGTGCTGGGGTCAATAAATGCATAACAAAGCACAGTTTTTTACTATGCTTATTATGATATTTATATAAATTGTTGAAATTTACAGAGCCTTTGTTGTTTTTGTTGTTGATGTTGCGCTGGATTCATTCAGTGCCAAACACCGTTACTTCTTAAAGGACCGAAGTTACATCTGGCCTATAGCAAAGCATATGTGACTGAAGTTGGCACACACACACACACACACACACACAATTGGGGGGGGGTGGGGGGGTGGGGGGGGGGTGATTCTTTGCCCTGGAGCAAAGCCACTCGACCCTGTGCATGGTGAGGACGGAACTCCCCAAACAAGAGCAGCAGCAGCACTTTACACCTGGTCCTCGCCTGTCACAAGTGTACCTGCCAAAAGCAAATGAGGTTTGACTGCTCATGCAAGTAAATCATCCAGCTATTACAACTTAGTGCCTTTTCTTGCTGTGTTAACTTTCTGCTTTCTCTGTTGGATTCAATGTTTTAAGGAGTTGAACAAAAAACAGGCTGAACTAAGTCATGGTCTTACAGATAGGGTATTGAAGGAGGAAAGGGAGAGGTCCTGAGCATGAAGTGTGGCACTGTTTTCATAGCTGGGTGTTCCCCTGGCATGCTGGCAGGTTAAAAAGCAGCTGTAGGAAGAGACTAAATCTTGTTGTTATTCGTGTTTTAAATATGCACTTTCTATTCTTGAGACACACTGTTGCTTTTTTCCTAATTGTGAAACACAACTGTAATTCATTTTACAACATATAATACACAGCATTATTTTAGATGAATAATGTACTTTCAATACATTTAGCTGAAAAACTAACTTTAATTATAAATAAGTGCCACAAAATAGACTAGTCAATGATTAACTGTCAGTTACAGAATTATTTAGCTTGTGTAAAATTGCTAATACAAAAATGACATAATTCACTGCAATTCAGATGCCTTCACTTTCTTAGCATCTTTGAAACCCCAAAATAAAAATATAAATGTTTGTGTGACTAACAAGGGGGAAAATGCTAAGGAAATAAAATCCTGGAAAACCTACAATGAAAATACTATTTAGTTACTTATGAATCTATGTGTTTGATAAAGATTGCAATAATTTAAGACTTCTGACACATTAGATGATGTTATTCAGCCTCAAAATAATTCTAAAATTATAATTACTGGTAGAGTATTCTTTCTAATTAGAGTAGAATGAAAGGATAATTTTCATTGCAATAATGAAGGTTAATTTCCATCCTTCCTCATGTTTACTACCTTATTAAAAAGTGCTCCCCTTAGCCATGGCAGAGACATATTACATTTTCAATGCAAATGTATTAATCTGGATAAATTCCATATTAATTCTGGCATTGCATAGAGCTGTAATTTGGATTATAATTAATCTAAAGTGGCACTAGATTTAAATGACAATATAAATGAGGCATTAGTAGGCTTTTCTATTCTGAATGAATATTCAACAAATATAACTTGCATATTGCCAAGTCTCATTTTGAAAGCTCTACTCCTTGAGATAAGGTAAGCAATACAGCACAACAGCTTACACAAACATAGTGTTACTAAATACATGTTAATCCTTTCTCGTCTAATAGATTCTATGCTAAAGAGGGGTCACAACACTTTCCTGTCTAACTTGTTAGTATTGTGATTAATTTATTGGTTTTCCTGAGATTTCTTTGGCAAGACTTGCAACACTCAATTCACGAGAAAGCCCAAATTAACATTCAATTAAACATAAGCAGTTATGCAGTCATTAGAAATACATGTCAGCTGAGTGAAAATTAAGATGATGATCTGAATGATACATATGGAGAATTAATTTAGATTATGAAAATAAAGTTTCTAAAAGATTTAGGATTTTACAGTACAAACTGCTTTCTCTAAAGCACAAAGGCAATCATGTATTTCAGCCCTTGTTTGTATATGTATCTTACTGAAAGTTATTTGTGTAATTGCTGGCACGGGAATGCAAAACAATTATGCTGTTTTTTTGTAGTGCACCCAGTAGGCATTTGGATATAGGTTTGTCCTAATTAAACTTGGCCCTTATGAGCGACTAATCCTGACGGAATTTTGAGAATTCCCCGTCAGGATTTTTTCTAGATTCCATCCTTTTTTTCTGCTTTTTCTTTTTTCTTTTTATTTTCATTTTTCTTTTTCATTTTCATTTTCTTTTTTTCTTTTTCTCTCTTTCTCTCTCTCTCCTTTTTTTTTTTTTTTTTTTTTTCTGGAGTTTTAATACTATATTCTCTCTTATACAGCTATAAATGGACTGTCTGAGAAAAAGAGAGAGCTGACAAACTCCCTGAAGTGCTTTGCAGTGTCCCCTACGCAGCATGTATGGTGGGAAATGCAGGATCCAGGTGGCCCTCACCTCTCTCTTGATGAGTGTCCAGGACAGCCCCTGGCAACACTGTGCAGGAGGACGTATGTCTGCTTTGCAGCATGGCTTTACTGCACCACAGACAGCTCTTTCCAAGTCAAAAAGCCAGCCAAGGAAGTATATATATTTTAAACCACAACATAGTTTCTTGCTCAACATCATCCTTGTCATCATCTACCTTTCTTCAGTCTCTTAATCTCAAAAAAAAAAAAAAAAAAAAAGTGACTGAAGAGTAGCTGTGGTTCTAAACTGTGATGGATACTGACCTTAGCACATCAACAAGCAAACATAAAGTAAGCTTTAATCTTTAGGTCAGTTAACTGAATTAATTCAGCACAAAAAGGGCCATACACACACACACACACATATATATATAAAGTAAATGAAAAATGTTTACTATGTAAATAGCAAATTACAGTATTGGAGAATTTGGGTGTAAAGAAACTCATATGTAAAATTATATTTTCTCTACAACTATATGTCTTTATGGAGAATACAACCTCCTTTGTATGCTGCTGTCATTGGCATACAAGGAAAAGATATATGACTACCTGAAACTAATAGGCTTCAACCTGTTTCAGCACTTCTTCTGCTTCAATGAATCTAACATAATGTAACTAGGTGTAGCATGTGGTAAAGTAGCCAATGTAATATTCATCGTGACCATAGATTTCCATCTCATACATAAAAAGCATGGTCACATATTTGCCAAATCAAACACAGAAAAAGCCTTGGGTATCTACACCAGATGCTGGCCCTGGGTTTGTTTGTGCACAAGTAAATGTCATGACATAGGAGTTTTGTTTTCAAAGACAGTAGCTTTCATTACTGGGCTTTGTCTATTCCAGGAGATCAAAATTACCCAACCCATAATCCGTTTTCAATGATATTTCTTTCTTAGGCTGAATCATCTGTAAACTTTTTCAATGGATTTTGTATATTTATTTATTTTTTTTTTTTCAAAATGCCTCAAATAAATGCCCAGGAAGAGGCCAGATTCTTGGGAGTAACTGATCAGAGAACAAGAACAGAAAATAATAACACCCCCCCATGCACATTCTTTGGGTTAAAAGGGGGGCAAAACCTGACTGAAGAAAAAATTCAAGTGGTACCTAATCCTATGCTTATGAAAAATTAATATGCCATCAGAGGAATCACAAGTACAGCTAAGATTAATGAAAGGCGCTTAAAAAATTACAAGCACACAAACTGATTTGATTAAAAAATAATCTCACTGGTCGTCCTGTAATATTCTTCAACTTATCCGCATCTATCCTGTCAGATGGTTATGATTAAAAATAGGTCAATGTGAGGCTACTGATAGAAATCACATGCAAAACGCACATGCAGTGAATAGTAGTGGGAATGTCCAGACAGTTTAAAATGAAAGAGCATTTCATAAGTTAAAAAAAGGGGAAGACAAAAATCTAGCATCTTACCAGAGTCTTTACTAGCCTTTTTGCCTTCACTATTGTCTCTCTCACTTGAGTCTTTATCATCACCAACAGCCACTGATGTACTTTTAGCAGACCCTTCTGTGTCTTCACCTTGTTCTTCTGGGGACAAGCACAGAAAAGATCTAACTTAGTGACCATTTAGCAGCACTGAAAGAGGGTGTCAAAACAGGGAGAAGGGTGAGGGGAAAGGAAAGAAAGAAGGGAAGGAACAGCACTTTAAAGAGGTTGGACATTAATAACAAATAATTTGCAATACTTCAAAATCTAGCCAGAGATTCTGAACATGTCTTTATCAGAGTATCTTCTTCCCACCAGCATGACAGCTTTAAACCTTGTCATTTCATATTCTTTAGCTAGAAATGATTTGTGTTAAAATAAAGGCACACAGATGCACAGATGCATCACACTGGCTTGAACAAAAGCAAGCCCATATAAAAATGTATCTTGAAGCCAAAAAAAGAAAAAATAAAAAAGGGGGAATTCAAATATAAATCCTATTAGTACAGCAGTATCACGCTAATTGCAGTAAGTAACTATTAGGCATTAGGTACTGCATTAAATATAAACCTCTGGCTTTCAGAAGAAGTCTCAGATTTTGTCTCCAGGGGGAGCCATTCAGGATAAATGATACAACTTGGTATATGGCTTCTGAGGAAGCAGTATTACCCACACCTCACTTACGTGTTCACACCAGCTAGATTACATGGAAATCTTCACAGTAACTCAAGCCTATTTAATTATTCTGTAAATCTTTGCTATACTGCTACTGGTGGATTAATCTGTTTATGCAGTTAGCTTCTATGCTGAGGCTGTGTTAGCACTAATCCGTGAAAGGCCCACTGTTCCTTTTCATCCTGCGATCATTTGTCTCTCACTGTGCTGATGTCACATTTTAATGAATTTTTAGCAATCTGAGTAATGCCAGATAACCAGACTTGTAACTCCCCACAGCACGGCATGCTGTTTTCATTGCAGCACCAAAAAAAAAAAAAAAAAAAAAAAAAAAAAAAAAAATCATATTTCTCAGTTCAGGTAGGAATTATATAAATTAGGAGGTGAAAGTAAAATGGGATTCGAAGCACCAGGCTGCTCAATTTCATAAAATCTTTAATGACCATATAAATTAACCCTGGAAAGGCAAAAGGTCACAGAAACACATTTGCATACACTCTTCTATTCACTTTTGATAAGCAGAGCTTTTATGTAGGGAACATGATACAATTAACCCTTCAGGAACCACACAAAATGCAACTACCGACATTTTAAGTGTCAAGCATTAACTGAAAATTACACACTGCATAAAATTTTCATTGTAAATGCTATAGTGATTGAAAGGGGAAATAGTGGCCCTCTTCGCACCCCATGTTTTATTAATAACATTCTGACAGCCAAATGAAATATCCTCTGTCATATGTAGCAGCTGAGCACAAAAAAATTGCTGCTTAGTGCCTTACTTGCCAGCCAGGCACTGAAACTGTATGCCTAGGCAAACAACCCTCAGATCGATGTGCTGACCCTATCCAATTCTCAACTCTCTGCAAAACCTTTTTTAAATCAGAAGAGGGAAAAAAGAAAAAGAAAAAGAAAAATGAAAAAAGAAAGAAAGAAAGAAAGAAGGAAGGAAAGAAAGAAAGAAAGAAAGAAAGAAAGAAAGAAAGAAAGAAAGAAAGAAAGAAAGAAAGAAAGAAAGAAAGAAAGAAAGAAGGAAAGACAGAGACAGAGAAAGAGAGAAAGAGAGAGAGAGAAAGAGAGAGAGAAAGAGAGAGAGAGAGAAAGAAAGAGAAAGAAAGAAGGAAGGAAGGAAGGAAGGAAGGAAGGAAGGAAGAGAGAGAGAGAAAGAGAGAGAGTGAAAGAAAGAAAGAAAGAAAGAAAGAAAGAAAGAAA
>NC_048894.1:127426084-127426473 GCF_011077185.1 Oxyura jamaicensis | reverse complement strand
AGAAAGAGAGAAAGAGAGAAAGAGAGAAAGAGAGAAAGAGAGAAAGAGAGAAAGAAAGAAAGAAAGAAAGAAAGAAAGAAAGAAAGAAAGAAAGAAAGAAAGAAAGAAAGAAAGAAAGAAAGAAAGAAAGAAAGAAAGAAAGAAAGAAAGAAAGAAAGGAAAAAGCTGCAATTTTGGAAACAAAACAAAACAAAAAAAAAAGAAACAAAACAAAAAAAAATCTCAGCCACAGATCAATGTGTTTTTCATTGATATCAAAATACAGTAGGTGAGGACTAGGCATGTGTGTCCACTTTTGGGAACAAAAAGCATATTAAAAGCATAGTATATTAAATAAAATTTAAATAAATTGCAAAATAGCATATTAAAAAAAAAAAATCAAAATGGAC
>NC_048894.1:127382032-127425984 GCF_011077185.1 Oxyura jamaicensis | reverse complement strand
AGCACTCTCCCCACTGTGGCCCCCTGCCCCCTCCTGCGATGATAGCTAATCAAACACGGGAGACATCCCAGCCGCAGCTGGAAGCAGGGCTATGTTTGTCCGGGTGGCAGGGGAGCGCAGTTCGGGATGCTGCGAGCCTGTGATCCTGCCTGGATCGGGCTGTGTTAATGCCAAGTGCACACACATGAGGCTCGTATCCAGTGTCAGGCCCTGTGGCCTCACGGAGTCTGTGGCAAATCCCTTCTCAACTCATCCTTGGGAATGGCTGCACTGCTTCTTCTACTAGATTTACTGGCCCAGTTCCCCTGGGCTGGAAAATGAAGTGTCAAAGTGCTACTGAGTGTCCTTATCTTGAGGGGACATAAAATTGTAAGGGCTATCGTGGCACACATTAATAAAACATCGTGTGTGTGTCAGGCAAAGAGAAAGAAAATTATGAAGGTACTAAAAGAAAAGCTACAGTATCATCTGGGTCTCATCAGACAATTTTTGCAGGGTGCTCTCCTGTTTTTCTGGTATGTGTTTTAAGTGTGAGAGAAATTCCCAGACATGTTCTCCTATACATCATCGTGGTGTCTGACCTCAGCCTGACCCTGGCAACAGTTTGAGAAATCTGAATGTGAACAAAGACTCTGTGTCAGCAGCAGGGAGAGATTGCGGGATAGACTTTCCCCATCAACTTAATCGCAAACAGCAGTTCTGAGGCCATAACTTTACAGGGCTCCACCAAGCCACAAACACATAACCTTTAGAGGTGAAACTGCCCCCCTCTCCCCACCCCCCTTCTGTGATTTTTCTCAGTCTTGTGGTGCTCCCTTTGATGTAGCAAGGCAATTAGCTCTAATGTTCAAGTACTGCAGACCTGTTTTATGGTTTGGAAGGTGAGAGCTGTTTATTACAGGTAGGCTCCTGGGGGCCATAAAGACTTTGCAAATTTTTAATCATGCAAAAAACTAATCAAAATGTAACTTATACACACCATAAAAATTAATATCATTATTATGCATAGTATAAATTGCCTGCCTTGGCTTTCAATGGCACTCACTTCTAGAAAATACATTTGGCATTCATTTCAGAATATTTATGCCATTCACTTCAGAAATAAATTTCATAGACAGAAATGATAATACAACTTCTCATATTTTCTGTCAAAATTACAAAAAGGCTAAGATTCACACAGCTACGACATTTATCAAAGGGACAAGATGGAAATTCAACAGTTCTAACTTAAAGGCAGTTAGTAAACTTACAAAAAAAATCCTTAAGAAAGACCATCATTAGAATAGATATTGAGGATATCGAATGAAGCATGCTATCAAAGACACTACATACCTATGCAAAAGACAAATCAACAAACATTTATTTTCAGTAATATTTTTGTTTTTACTTCATATGCTAACCGACAAGGATACTATTAAGTTATAAAAATGTAATGATTCCTGCTTGAAGACACAAAATCAACAAAACAGAATATGATGGGGCCACAGATCCCAGAACTAGTCCTAATGTTCTCTTTTAAATTTACATGAGTCCTGACTATATACATTTACAAATGTCAGTTTTGAAAATGAATAGAACAGCAGATTCAAATGTACTTTAATGACTTTAATAACACTTACTACTGCAATATGATATTTTATTCACACCTGGTTTTATTTTGTCTAAACATTGAAAATTTCTTTTGATGTTGGATCTCTTGAATTTATCAACCTTTTCCTCACAACTGTCTTAGAATTAAATACATGCACACACATACACACACACACACAAAAAAAAAAAAAAAAAAAAAAAAAAAAAAAAAAAGAAAAGAGGTTAGCACAGACTGAACTAAAACTGTAAAATCGTGGAAAAAGGTAAACTTAAGCTTCAGAGGTAATGTTAATCAGCTGATATTGCATATTATATATTCTATGCCATATACGTTTGTATGTTAATCTACACTCTTAGACCCCGATTCTATTCCAATTTTATGAAAGGAGACCCTTATGACCTTCCTCAGTCCAATGAAGTCAAGATGTGTGATGATTTCAATTGCAAAATCCAGGCCTCACCCAAAGCTGAGTATCAGATACCAGCAGAAAAATTAGATGAATATACATATGTATTTGGGAAAAGCCAGACTTACTTGCAAATAAAAGTACAGACTTGCAAATAAAAGTACAAATATATCCACCATAGCTATGGCAAGGTATATAGAAAAAAGAAAATCTGATTTTTGAAATAAAATACTGAAAAGTTAAAAGAAAAATGTGGCAGAGTTGAAACAGTACTGATATATGAATCAATGGACAGTAGTTACTGTTTTAGTTTTGCATTTTTTTGTTGTTGTTGTTGCTGTTGGTATCCCTTTTACCTTCTCCAAACTGCAAGTAATTTCCTAAATGAGGATGATCTACTAGTTGTGGATGAGTAATTGTGGTTATGAAAGAGAAAGCAAGATTAAGAAAGTGTTTGTGGCTGAGGGCCAGATGGACAGGGAAAAAATAAATCAGTCTACTAAAGTAGTAAATAAATAAATAGGAAATGAGGCAGAGATTAAAAAATATAGTGTTTGTTATTCAATATGTTTAATAAACAGTTAAATCAACGGTACCCAGAAATGTTCAGTATAGGTGTATCCCAGGTTCAACTGGGAGAAGGAATGACTTGATGAGATTAACTGTCGGGATGAGAAGGTAACCACTAGCAAAAGATAATGGAAGAATGGACTGAAGAGATGGACAAGTGGCAGATAATATAGGGAAAAGAGGAACAACAAAAGAAAACAAAAACTCATACAGTATGCAAGAGAAGAAAAAGTGAATTAAGAGCATGTCTTGTGGATTTTATTCTGGAGTATCCCAGTTACAATATTTAGTTGATAGTAGGTTCTCTCTGACATCTGGATTGCAATTTATTCACCCATATATTTCAGAAAGTATTCATTCTATTTTCTAGCTAGTCTTGGAGAGCATGAGTGAGGAACAGGATGTCTTGCTCATTCAGGAGCTTGACTGCATCCTCTTGTGGTCATAATTCATCTTCAAATAGGATTTCTAATTTCTCATTTAGGGACTCAAGGGGAATAACAGCACCAACTCGTTAATAACTGTTTCTAATATCTGTTATATTTAAAACTATTGCTTTTAGAAGGCTGAACTTCCCACAAACAAGTCTATAATTAAGTGATGATCGTCATATTGACCAGAAAGTGCTTACCATCAGTTTATATCAAATTGTACCATTTTGTTTGGCGGTGTATCATTTGAATTTTTATAGCAGTCTAATGTTTATTTTCTTCTGCTTGTACGGTGTTAGAGAAGCTCTACTGCAAAGCTGGCTGAATAGAGCACCTTGTGGTGGCTCCTTCCCAATGAGTGTCACAAATCAAACCCACTCCACCCAGCACCCAATATTCCCCACTTGCCACACTCAGCCTCGCCCCTTTCGCTACTGGTGAGTAGCAGCTCTCATCTACCCTACTTCTTTTGTCTCAGCTTCTGAAGGTAGAAAAAAAAAAAATATAACCAGTTAATTCACGTGGTACTTCATTTTTTCCTATTCTAGTGTATATATATATGTATATAAACATCAGTCTACTTAATGCTGCTGAAAGAGAAGGAATAATATTCTGAGCAGTTCAGAGGGGTGGGGTGTCCTTTGCAGTTGGGCTGCTGAGCAAGCTCTCCCTTTATCTTGTTGCTGGCTGGAATTGACTGTTTCCTAGTCTCCCTTTCATATTCTCAGAGTAAATCAGGATCAGAAGCATGTTTTACCCTGATAATCATGTAAAATGTTGGTAAACTTACATAGAGCCACTGGCTGATCAGAAAAATAGAAAATTTGTGGGGTTTGTTGTTGTTGTTATTTTCATATTAATATTTCATTAAATATTTTGCAAGAGGCAAAAAGAACAGATGCTGACAAAACCATTAATAGAGAATGTCAGCTATTTAGAAACTCAGCAATGTTTTCCAGATGTGATTGGAGATGCAGAGTTAATCATTTATTATGCAAAAAGGGATACTTTTCCTACTTGGCCATCTCTAGAAAGGCATTGAAGCATGAATCTATATTGAGAATAGTCAAACTCTTCCAACTCGGTACATTTCTTTTGGCTGCCATTACGGTTCATAGAAACTGCTGTTTCCCCCATCAGCAAAAGGTATGAAGAAAACTAGCACTGTCTGACTTGAGCTGTAATACATTTACATCAGGGTTATTTTAAAAAGAAAATTCAATCTCATTGCTAATTCTTATTTAACGTGCTGGTTTGGATACACCCTGCACTGCTCCAATATTCCTCCCTATAGAGGGAAAGGCAGGGATCTTCAGGGCACAACTCAGACTTCGGGAAGGCTGAATTAGCTTCTGGAGTTGTCTAATTCCTCCCTGACTACAGAGGGATTTTATAGTGAAATTTACTGTTTGAGTGTAGACTTCTCACATTGGCACTGCAGTTAAATGTTAGAAGTTAAGTGGGTGAACCTGAGCCTAAGAGCCTGACCCAAAGTTCAAAAAGTCAATGAGAGTCCCCTCATGACTTTGCCAGCTTATTGGGTGCTCACTGGGGGGAAAATTGGGTGCCTGTGGGGAAAATAAATAAATAAATAAATAAATACAGTATCTTCACAGTATCTTTCACCTTTCTTGCACACCTCTTGTTCAGCTGTGTTTTACTTTTCTGTGTTGCTGTTCAATGTTTTCAATGTCCCTTCATATACAAATGCTTCTACTGTCCATGATTTCTTGCATTTTTTCCTACCTCCCACATGAGCTGAGTTTCCAATACCTCATGTAAATGGTGAAATTAGCTCTCCCTTTTGCACTTTCCAGAACAATCCCTTAGAGTGTATTTACAAAGAAATCCTCAATGTTAATTAACAGCTCATTTAAAATGTAATTTAAATGACATATTTTATTATTGACTCAGTTTTTGGGCTTCTCTCTGAAATACACTGTAAAATCCTTCTCATTTACCTTCCAGATTTTCTCTCTGAATTATTCACCTCTTTTTGGCTCACTAATAATATGTCTCTGAAATTATCTGTAAAGAATTCTGTTATGCATATATTTCTCCTTTGTCTTTTGAGAATACTAGAGTAAAAATTTATTTTCTTTGCCATCTCCTGATCATTTTGGACTGACTCCTTATTCTCTGGTGGTCTAGCAGACCTAATGACTCTCTTCTGTATGGTTTTTACTTCTGAGACACAATAACAATTCTTATTCAGCTTTTCTAAGTACCTTCACGTAGCTGCTCCTCTTAGCCAACCTTTATGTTCAGTTTTATTAACATAATTCTGGCTTTATTTCCATTTTTAAGGATACTTTCTTCTGACCTGAATAAATTATTGTACTATGTCTTGTCATGTAGCTAAACTACACCCCTCCACTTTTAATACTCCTACTCCTTGATGCTAAGTGTCACAGGCAGAAGTGGTTGATTTATTTACATGGGGGAAAGAAGATGAGAAATACCAATTAGATAGCACAATAATGGGTGACATAAATACTAAAAGAGAGTAGAACACATATACAGATTTTCTGAATTTAAAAATGCCAGTTCTAGGGGTTCTCCTAGTGCCAAATCAAGCACTTCACATCACCTTGTCTTCCTGTCAAGCTTCTTGTATCACTGCAACAGAGCGGCATGGGTGGCTTTATTTGTACCCATTTCTCATTTTACTCAAATGGTGCAGAACACTATATGTTCATCTTTCATTTCCTCATTCCTTTAATTATATTTTTTAATTCCAAATGTTCAATACAGTACACTTTAGCCTTTGCTACCTGATTGTCTCATTTGAATGTTCTTTCTCTAATACATACTTTAAGTAACAATCCCCCCACCTTAATTTTCATTGTCAGCAACGTAATTCTACTTCTGCTGAAGCCAAGGGTGTCCTTTGTTTATAGACTCCCAGTTCACAACTGCTTAATAAACACAAATCTACACTGTCAATTTAGCTAAATGCCTTGTGAGGTGGTGCTGTTGATAGCACTGAAAATATTCCAGAAAAAGCCTCTGAACAAGACCTGAACTTAAAATTTGTTCTTAAAAAGTTCAGAAAAGTTGATGGGGCCACCCATTTGTAAGCTGAAGGTAGACTTCCCCCCATACAATCTTTTTTTTAATTTGCTTATAACTTCAGTAAGTGTGAACTTCTGCTGAAATCTGTTGTGCTGAATTTCTGTTGTAGGTTGGATATCAATGCATTTTTTGAAAATTTCAGACAAAATGATTTTGCTACTTCTGAGAATAGGAATAGGAATAGGACAAATACATTTTCTTACATATATATATATATTGGAAATCTTTACTATTTCAGTAATTTTGAATTGGAACCCAAAATTCAGCAGGCAGAATGATGTCTGGCACATGGCACATTGTATAAAACTGCTCAAATTCAGCTAAGCAATATACCTTTGAAGAATTCTACTTACCCATGCTCCGAAAAGTCACTTGTACTGAAGAGGTAAAATTCTCCTAGGAATGCATAATCACTGAACACACTCACACCTCCCACAGTGCTGAGAGCTCACCAAAGTGTGTATTTAGTCATACCCTACAGAGCCTCTGCAAACCTCTTCTCCCAGGTATAAGTAAGCTATGTACATGCCATCCTCATAGAGCTCTTCTAAAATACAAATTCTCCTGTCAGCTCCCCTGTACAACCAGACTACAATCACAGCATCCTTACTATGGTGAAACTGAACTTTACCTTATTATTTTTCTTTTCTGCTATATGCCATTGTGTAGTGCTCAACAGACTGCTATACGAGAGAAGGAGCAGCATGTTCCCCTTTGCTATCATACTGATGCTATCATACTGACAAGAGCAAAAGAATTATGGAAGTGAGATTTGGCAATTACAGGAAGAACTGGGGAGAGGTAAGTAGAATGTGCTCAGAAGAAGAGAGAAGAACATAGATGGAGAAACTGAGGTCATAATTAGGATCAAATGAAAGTATTTAAATGGTAGGAGACTAGGATGAGAAACAGCAGGGTATCAAATTCCAGTACAAAACTGGGCTTAAGGATATAGAGTTGGCTGGGAATGAAAGTGCATACCACTGAAATATACCAAATAAATAAATAAGGTAAAGACATTGAGACATGTTGAGAGGTTTGTTCAGGGATATTAAAGTTGGCAGGCAGTGGGTATGGAAGTGTGCATTGCTGGGTAGGGAAGGGAGCTGGAAATAGAGAAGGGATATCTAAAGAATGAACAGCAGAAGACAAGAAAAATAGACAGCACTGGTGGGGTGGGAAAAGTCATGTATGATGAGAGTTGAGGGGAGATGAGGAGAGAAAATGCTAGATTAAAATAGTGATTTCTTTGCAAGGAAATTGGAAATTAATGTAAGACATGGTGTCCCCCACAGTCTAAAATTAAATCCCTGATTTTTTGTTCTCATCATTCTCCTTTTGGCTTACTGCACTGTCCTTTACTGGTACTTGTCTCTGGTGAGAACAAAATCCTTCCACTACTCTCAGCTGGTTCATTATCTCTGCTAAAAGAGGTTTGGGTCACAAATCCAAACTCAACGATGTTTCATATAACTTTCAGCACTGTACTACACTACAACTTTTTTGTCTTTTTCAAGGCTTCAAAAAAATGACTATAAGGTTTGGATACAAAACAAACAAGGGAAAAGTTCATATAGAAGCATTAATAATATCACAGAAATCAAATACTCTAATATCTTAGAAAATGCTTCAAGACACTTCCCTTTTGGCACAAGCTCTAATTTCCTGATCAAGCTTTACCTTCTGGCAAAGACTGCCCTTATTTACTGCATAAAAATAATGATACTCATTTGGTGAAAAACTATTCAGGATTTTGTTTTCTTCTTGCAATCTAACATGTGGGAGTATAGTGCCAGGACAAGAAGTAATGGTTTTAAAGTAAAAACATGTAGATTTAGATAGGATATTAGGAAAAAAAAATATTGCTATGAGGGTGGTGAAGCAACAGGTTGTTCAAAGAAGCTGTGGATGACCCATCCCTGGAAATGTTCAAGGCCACGCTAGATGGGGCTTTGAGCAACCTGTGCTAGTGGGACGTGTCCCTGCCAGTGGCAGGGGGGTTGGAACCAGATGATTTTTAAGGTCCCTTCCAACCCAAACCATTCTATGATTCTATGCAGCCACTTGTTTTATTTACTACATCTCTTTAACCTATTCTGGAAAATATATATATATATTAATTTTATCATTGACTTTTTACTGTTGCACAAACATTAATGAATTTATCTTCATTATGTCCTTAGAGACGAGCAGGCAATTCTGGAATTTCAGAAAAGGAAGGTATAGAAATTGAGGTTAAAAAAAAATCTACTAACTCGGAGAACCCAGTTTGATACAGATGGGACCCAATTTTTTCCAAGTACATAGCAATATATAGCACTTTATATACTGAAAGCACAGCACTGATTGCTTTCATTTGCAGCTCTGTGTGTTCAGCACTTATTTAACGCTATACTACAGCCTCAAATCAAGCATTCAGAAAATGAAGGCCACACAGTCAGTGAACTCCTCTGAAAAGTCTGGGTAAGGTGACCTGCTTAGGATTAAAAAAATAGGACCTCTCCAGCAGAGACAGATATGGAAGCAAGTTTTTCAGTTGTCTTAAGCATAAGACAACTTATTTCTCTTTCTAGCTTCCCCAGTCTCCCTCACTACAGACTTCCTTAATTTCTCAGAAAACATGGTGAGGCTCTACAGACAGTTTCTGGCACCCCTGCACAGCACTGGTTCATCCATACCCCATGCAGCTTAATTCCACAAATTCATAAAAGCAAGGGGGGATTGCTATGTGACCAGGTAATTACAGACCCTATCTTCATGCATACATACGTGGTGCTGAATTAAAGTAGTGCAACGTGTATTAGTTCTTCTTGATTATGACAGTGGTTTTTTGAGAGGCAGCAACAAATCTACTACATCAACATATGAACATCCCCTTTCTCTTGTTCATGAGTATAAAATCGGGAAGCAATGTATATTTAGAGATGTTATTATCTGAATATTTTCTGTGCCATATAAAGTCATAAAATGCATAAGAATAGACTGTAAGGCAATGCACAAGGATTTTCCTGCACAAATCAGGCTGCAGTTCACAGAGTGGTGTGACTTTGTGAAATATCAGCATGGATTGGCTTTGTTTGAGTAAGGGTATTCATAGATGTTCAAATCATCAGAGGTCATACAACAGAAGAATGGGCTTAAGTGAATACACATTTGATTTTCAGAAGTGCTCAGTATTGTCACAGCACCGATGGACTGAAAGCTGAGCAGTTTCAAGAATCCACATACTCTCAGAGAAATTAGCAAAAAACCGTACTTTAGGCACAGATGACTTTTACCAATGCAATCTAGATGGTCAACACCTGGCCTTTAAGCAGATTTATAGTCCTCATAAAACATATAACCTCCATACACACTAACCTACAAATACATTGAGAAAGTTCCACTCATTTCAAATCATGTGTTCACAAAACCATGTGTGCTGGGCTTTGAGGTCTGGGGATTATAATAGTCGCTCATTTATAGTAGTATTTCACTTGAAAAGTGGAACATGATGTGAAGTAAGCAGCAAATAACTTCCAAAAGCAGAAGAAAAAAAAATACCCTATGAAGTTGCTTATTATAAAAGCAAGATTAATTTAGGCACCTTCATAAATAAATAAATAAATAAATAGATTCTGCTACTTACTGTATATTTAAGCCATGGATTTTAAAATAATTCTGGTTTTAGTCTCATATAGTATCTAAACATACAATGTCCTTTTTAAAATGTGACTAAAAGAGCTAGAATTATCTTTAAAATTAAGTCTTGTATGGATTTTTTATTATTATTTTTTATTAAAAAAAAAAAGAAAAAAAAATCATGGACATTAACCTGGTAATTTTTAGGCACAGTCCTGGCTAGCTACTTTTATGTTGCTTTATGTTGCACTCCGACAGACTTGCTGGTCTGGAGACATTTCTGAGGAGAACACATGAATGACAGGACAAGCACTTCAGTTAACTGTGTGAGGATGCAAGATGAAGCAATTACTGAAGGCACCGTGCTTTTCTGACTGAAATCCCTTCTTTTCAAATATTACTCCCTTTGGCACCCCAAAGCAGCTCAGGCAGACATCCTCTTTCTTTCCTGTATCTACAATATACTTACTGCTTTCTATTTAAGATTTTTTTTTTTTTTTAAGTTTATTTCATGGATAAGAACCAGTGCTCCAGTTAAACTCATTGAAGAAACTAGGTGTGGGATTTTGTCTGTTATATTTTTAACAGGTTGTGTCCTACATGCACTGGTTGGCGGACTGAGAGGTATGCCATGCCTCTGAGTTTGTTGTGAAGATGAAATGGGGCATTAACCATTTCATATAAACACTATTTGGGCAAGGATTTGTCATCAGTATATCATTTTCATTCATCCAGATGCTTTGTGAACCATCTTGCTTATGGTTAATCCAGAATTCTTGACATACTCAATACCAGCATCAGAACAGATAAACATACTGATCATATTCTCAAATTGTCATGAAGAGACTCTTCATCCAAGGCTGTTCTGACTTACTATCTATTTTGGACTGAATGTGACAATGAGGTGACATTCCTCACTCTGTCCATCATGTGCAGCACACAGTTTGTCTGACTGACAAATGTTCTTTTAGCTGGTGGCTAAGAGGGACCATATCTATGTTTCTGTATCTTCAGGCAATGTCAGCCTGGTAGAAGACCTAAGGTCAAATTGATTGCATGGCTTGTGACACTTCCAAGATCTATGTCTACAGGTACAGTGTGCTGCTTTTGGATACCACTTCACAAAGTTGGTGCAAAGTTGAACTTCATAAAAAAAGTTAAAATAATTTTCATTGTTCATATATATAGGGAGAGGAGAAACAATTCACAAACTGTCTTCAGCAAACAGTGGTCATACAAGGAATCAGGAGAAGTATTACACTTTTTACTTTTCCTAACTGGGGAAGTTAGATACTTCAGCATGAAACAAACAAACAAACAAACCAAAAAACCTAAGCTGTGTACCTGTATTTCATCAGTCATGGAGCTAAGTAGAACTATTATGCACATATGCCCTATCTTCCCAAATCAAATGGAAACAGGAATGGTCTAAAGGTCCATTTGGGGGCCTGGAATTTATTTCAGCTCTTCCAGAAAAATCACCTACCTTAAGAGAAAAAAGCTAGTTGTTGAAAATCATATAAGGAAAATCAGTTGAGACTACTATAAACTCAGCATAACTAAGCTTGAATTCAACTCCTAGTTTATATCAGAAAAAAAAAATCAAAGTTAAAAATAAAATTGCTAAATACTTTAAAGACAGCATGCAGGTTCATGAGCTTTCAATGAATTGCTTCCAGAAGCAGTTGCCGACCAAATTCTAATGAAGGTTTATTTGATGCATTCCTTCAGTATATATGTATTCAATATAGATATTTTTTTTTTCACTGAAAAATATTTTCAGTCTTTTTCTTGTCATTCATTCACTCATGGCCAAAGAATCATCCTCTACTGGAAGCCAAGAACTGGTACTTAAGCTATAATCAACAAAATAAAGAAAGCTACTTCTGCAAGTTACATTACAGATATACATTACTGCTGGCAACATGGTGGCACAGAAATGTAAAAATAGTGGCCAGCTTTTGGAAGTTTTATTGAAAGTCTCATGATGGGTACTTTATTTCTCACAATCTCAGCTCCTGGAGTTATACAATGTGAAATTCTACTTGAGAAAAATTAAAGAACGCCATAGATAGTGGGGTTGGGGGGTGAAAAACACATTTCTAAAGACTTTAGCAAAAAGAAAACTTAAAACTCAAATGTATTATAATCATTTCTCAATTATCCAGGGTACCACAGGGGTGGGGTTACTTTAAATAAAGTGAAACCATATGTAAACCATACCAACAGAACACATTTGCTACACTCACTTTTGAAGTAATTCACTTACTTACACTTGTAAATAGCTATCTATAGACTGAAGGAACAGCATTAAATTGCAGGGAGCAGAATAAGCCTGGTAGGAACAATATTTATTTTGTGTCATGTATTCTGCAGCAATGGGCTACAGACCATGGTGTGGGCAGCAGATGGGCTCTGGTTGAGCCACAGCCCAAGTAATCTATTCACAGATAATTCAGATTTGACTGCTGTATAAATCTCAGGAATTTGAATGCAGTCTCATGACTGTAATATTTTCAACTCCAAAATTCAACAAACTGTCAAAAAAGTACAACCCACCCTCCAAAAACCTTCCCCTAATTAAATTCCCTCAACTGCAACTTAGAAAAACTATAACCCTTGTAAAATCCCTTTTACTGAACGTCTTCACCTATGTGTTCTCCCTCCAGCTACAAACATATGAAAAAAGTAGTTGAGAAATGAAGAAGTTGTGAAACTTGATAATTGGGTTAATGACAGTAATAAAACAGAAATTGTTGAAAAAAAAATGATAAAAATGTTATTGGAATGATACTTTTACCCTCGTGTGAATTATGGATCAACTCTGCAGAAAACAGTCTGATAATTTTTCTAAGACTCTTATGATTATGAAAACAGTCCACAGCCTGTTTCATTTAAAAGTGTCCCCACCCTTTCTTAAGCAGAAATGCAGTTACAATAATTTTATAGTATGTAAAATGAAAACACTTGGCCTACTAAGTTACAGGGAAGCAACATGCAGTTTTATAGATGTACAGTATCATTTAGAATCCTGCTGTTTCATTTAAATTGTGTTGAATCTTTTTTATCGTTTCTTCATTGAACCTAATTTGACTAACCCCCTTATTTGATTTTCCTCCTACTGTTTATTTCTCACTGGAAGAACGTAATAACAATAGAATATAAATAAAGGCTAGAAGTGTGGTATATCTTCCTAGAAGTGTGAACATTCCTCTCTCTCTTTCAATTCCAATGTTTCAAGACTTTTCTTTGTTAGGGGAGAATTTAATAAGACAAATAATCAGTCATGAAGAATGAAGTTGAACTCCACTAGTGACTGCTGAGCCCAAATGATGCATTGTACAAGGAAAAAGACAATACAGTAATTCTTTGTAATAGAGAACACCAAAATCACAAGAAGCACACAGCACAAGTTCTAAACTATTATAATGAACTTAGGGACTAAAGACCAGACCTTAGTTTCTGATAAGGCTGTTTTTCATTGCTTTAGCAGCACACAGATGTCTAAAAGCTGGTTTAAATGGCTGGGTGGAAAGCCTCAAAATGAAAAGGATGCCCAGTGGCACGCAGCCGATGTTGCTGGTTCATTCAAAGTGGACATTAGCAATTCCTGTGTGTAGAATAAGATATTCCAAACAGCCTTAGGCTGACCTAAATTAATCCAGTTCCAAAAATCTTGGGAATGTCTGAAATTTACCTCAGTTAACTCCCCCATTTTCAAATGCAGAGTAACACAGGGACATCAGTGCAATTCTAGTGACAAGCACATTTGTTAACATTCATTCATGGTAAAAGAATATTTCAGTTAAAAGTTCTTAAAGAGCTGGAAAGGGAATAAAGCTTGGTTTACTATCTACATTTTGAAAATGAGAAAGTACATCTAACTTTCTTCCTGAACAGAGCTATTAAATCTATTACAGAGGAAACAATGTGAAGTTTATAAGAATCTTGCCCTCTGAGAATTTCAATGGGTAAAAGCTGTGGAAATTTCACTTTATTGCCACCGTTCCGCCTACCACAAGGGAGCACTTGTAATATTGATTAAATTGGACATGGACAGCAGAAAAATATGTAACATTTATCAAAGTGTACAAGTGCGAGAAAACAAAACCAGAACTTCCATTTGTTACTGAAGGTTCTAGAAAAACAATGCAGTAATGTACCCTAAATGCAACAGGAAAACAGTAATGCCTGTGTTTGTGACTCTTGTGACTCTTGTGACTTTTTTTTGAAAAAAAAACTGCTAAAACTAATGCTTAGTTTCCAGAAACACCAACTTCAGCAAAAAGCTAGATAACCATTCTGGAAGCCCCAAGTACAGGTAGGAAGTTGTCCTGTCCCCTGACTTGTTCCAGACATCATTAATTCCATAATTCCACCCATATTTATGGTTTTATGCTTCAATATTTAGACCACCCCAAACTGAAAATGGTTGCAAGCAAAGTGGATTTCATCCCTTACTAGCACGGTGGCTGTAAGTAGATTCATTGGCACCTGCACATGTATGTGATAATGGCTTTTTTTGCTCTTCAGGTGCGTTAGTTAGATACCTTCCTGCAGGATTTAGGAAACAGTCTGACTGAAAAAAAAAGGAAGATCTCATACTATAGAAGATCTCAGACTATAAACCCAGCACTAAATGCCTTGGTTGTTTGGAGTTGTGTACTGGTATTCATAAAGACATAACTAATTTTCTCAGGAAAGGCTTTCCATTTTTCCTTTTTGAGCAAAGTCTGAGTATTTGTTTGTCCAATTTTAAGTGAATCTTCAATCACTTCCAAAAGGGGATCCCACTGATTTTTATTTTTATTTTTTTAGTAAAAAAAAATAAATTAAAAATGTTCATAATTTTTACTATATCCATGAAATGACACTCTACTGTTTTGAAAGAATTATATTAATTCAGTTTAACACAAATTAACCAAGATATCCTTCTTTCTAAAAGCCTTATTCAAAGGCCCTTCTAATTCTAGCTTGCATTCAATATAAGCAACATATTTATATTTATATATAGATATAGATATAAATATAAGCTCTCTCATAGCTTATTATATAAGAAATCACATATTTTCCTAAAATACAGTATCCATTTTTAGTGTACTAATGATCTTTAGATTATTTTCTATGTCACAATTGCTATTTAGAAATATGTGTTCCAAAATCTTCAACAATTGAAAAGATTAATAACACCCACCACAGGATTTGCTCTTTCTCATAAAGAGCTTGACATTTACACTACCTTTTTTGAGTCTGTTCCTTGTCTCTGACTTGTCTCTCAAATAATTTTGTAAGTCTTCAAAATTACAAAGGAAAAAGCACTCAGGAAAATAAGTTTATACATTCTAAAAAGAAAAAAATAAAAACAAAAGTTGTCCACATTGCAACCAATAACCCTGCTTTTCAGAAAGCACGTGTGCTGTCAAGATTTCTGGTTGGAGAAGTATATTGAAAACACCTCTACTTCTGAATTGTCATGACAGCATTTGAGCTCAATTTTTTTGATTAAAAAAATCTAACAATATGGGGTTGTCAGCAAATACATCTAAAAGACTTAAGAGGTTCTGTGGAAATCAGTCTGCATGGAATGTAACTGAATAATGAAAAACAGCACAACGCATATATCTCCCAATGGTGAATAATATGTCTGATAGAAAAACACATTAGCTCAGCCACTATGTATCTATAATGCATTTATTTCACTTGAATCTTTATGAAAACTAAACATACAGCTTTGGTTATTGTTACTTAACCAGCTGAATGAAATAAAGGAAGAGGGACCAACAGATGAACATTTTAGGTTTGGAAGCCACCAGGATAAAATTATTTGATTCACAGCTACACCTAATACAGCTGAGTAACATAAACACTAATATCCTGTTTCTTACCCTGGATAGAGAATCTTGTACTGCTTAAATCTAGCTCGTCTTGAACTAATGATATTTTATAAAAGGAACAGAAAAGCTTATCAAATATTATTGAGAAATCTCTGAAAACAATAAATACCAGTCTTTTGTTACACACTCTGGAAAAAATTCAAAATTTTTTAAGTTCTTAGAGCAGACCACAACTAACTGGAAGCTTGGACATTTCATAAGCAAGTTTCATCACCAAAGGTATCATACACTGAGATTCCAGGCCCATGTGTCATGCCCTGAAACATCTGCAACAGAACATAACATTCTTAATAAATGAGATAAATAGAAGTGTCCATTTAATGAAATAATTCTGAAAATATATCTGTTCATCCACACAGATGAAAAGCTGTTTATGATTTTTCTTGGTCGGTAAGGAAATTTATGAGGGATTTTTTTTAGTTCTGTTCAAATATATCTGGAATGTTTCTATAAGAAGACAATACATGACTTTAGCAGTTGGGAAAATATATATGTCACAAAGATATTGATAAAACGAATGTGTGCAAACATTCATATCTCCTTCCATACATCTGTAATGAAGAAAAAATATTCTGGTTGATCATATTTAATAACACGCTGAAAAAAAAAAAATCCACATATACTTCAGAGTTATGTGATATATTTCTACACGGTTGTGGAAAGGAAGGTAGCTAATTAGAAAATGCAGGTTTGCATTTTTATGCTAAATTGATACTAATTATGTTACCACTAATACCACATTCTCCTTCCACTCTTGCAAATTGCTACAAACAATTAAGAGCAAAAAGCCATTCAAGTTAACAAAATGACAAGTTTTCTGCTACTTCAGAGTATTTTTAGGTGCAGTGTGTTCTTAGCCTGAGTTGGTTTTCATCTGTTCCTGTAATTCACAAGTCCTCAAAATAACTGACCTTTTAATTTTTATTTATTTATTTATTTATTTTAACACTGTTTAATCAGGATGGGGATCTGAACTGTGAATTTATCCAAACCAGTCTCCTTTTAGTGCTTAGGGCTTTTGCTGTGCCAAACCACTTCTGGTGTTTCAAGCAAGGCAATGACAGCATACCTTCTTGTTATTATTTATGCATGGAAGGCCAAACCAAATGCTTGGGTGGGTCGCTGAAGACATGAAGTAGGTAGTTTTTTCCATCCACAGGACCCCATTTACATTTAAATGAGCTTGCTCCTTGTGAAAGATTGGCTCCAGCAGCGAATACCACATGACCACAGACAGTGAAATTAAATCACTATCACAAGGATAGAAGCCACCAACATACAGCTAAAAACAACCTACAATGCATTTCTACATTACTTCATATGTGTGTCAGTAATAAGGAGAAAATTATCCATTTTATTTTATAAGATGCAGCCTGCTATACTTTCTTAATCAATATGCGTAAGACACTGCTTCCCAAAGCAAGAGTCAAACACGTAACAAAGAAAGCTACCTCTGCCATGACTAGATTTCTCACCAGGGGTAGGAAAATTGTCATGTGTAGCTCCAGGCTTTAAATGGATAATTTCTCATGGCTGATGCTAGAGTGGCACTGACTTGACAAATGTGGGAAAGTCCTCCGTTGTGAGATGGGGGCTTAGGTTGTGGGCTCTTGGTCAATTGAAAGGTTGCATTAAATGTAAATTATAGGACTGTTACTTAGATATATACTCTTCTCAACCAGGTGAAAGGCAAACAGCGCCCTGCACTAATTCACAGATGAACTGGTGATAGGCTTGCTGAATAAGGCAAGCAGGCAATTATAATCCTCATCTTTGAAGGAAGGAAGGAAAGGTATTTTTATATAAAACCATATTAAATTTCCTTTTTTAAATGCCTCTATGTATTTCTCTTTTCAATTTATATGGAAAAGTATTAAGCAAAAATCTACAGCAGAACTGGCAGTAAATATCACAGTAACAATTGCTCTTTTATTAAATATTTATTGAAATAAATTCCTGTGCTTTCTCATTTTTCTTCTTCTGCTTCCAATATTTATTTACAGCTGATTATTAACATCTGCCAGTGTAACAGTTTCATCTGTATAGAAGCCGAAGGGTAAAAAAGTCACACACCCCCTCTAACATGACCTGTAGTTAGACAGAAAACAGTTTTCCCAGTCACCGCTTGGCTTCCTGTCTGTGACCTCTGAAAAGCATTGGAGGCCAGGGTTAATGGCCTTTCCAATCTCTGTGATAAGAATTCATTTTGTTCTATTACCAGCAGTTATCTCAGGAGCCTGCTGCATCACTTCAGCAGGGTTCAATCAATGAGAGGACCTAATGAAGTAACCAGCTGTAGCTCTATTTCCCTGGTCAACTCTATCAGACAAATAAGATCTATCAGTCACATCTTAAGGCCAAACCGAGAAACAGTATCTTCACATGCTGAACCCATATGCATATGAACTAGTGATACCTAGGTGTTTCTTTTTAATCTTCCCTTTTAATATGGCTTTTCTGAAAGAAAAGGGAATGAAATGGGTTTTAAATTTTGCACTAAGACAACAATAATGCTGGATTAAGAAATGGTGGATTTTTTCAAAACAGCAGAAAGCATTTGTATTAATAGCAAAAATAGTGTAAACTATATTGCATGAAGATTATGCTTTTCCAGGCAATTTCTATTCTCCTTAGAAGAAAATAATATTTTGTTTATTATTTTCTGCCAAAACAGTTTTAATTATGGGACTTAATCTTTAGTTCATCACTTAGAAAAGAAATATAATTATGGTGATACTTTTCAGTCAAGTCTCAGTCAAAATAATTGTCAGTCCATTTTATTTCATATTTAAGTCACATCACTGAAAATAAAAATGTTACTTTTGACAAAATCATACACATAATTTAGTGATTTGTTATAATTATCTTTATCCTCTCATACTTCAAAAAGAGCTTAATTACAAGTGCAAATTTGTAAAAGGAACTGGATTTGAAAATTGAAAAATTAGGAAAATAATAATAAAGGATAACTTCATGACTTCAGAGCTGTGTAATTTAAAGTTTGACTTTTTAATTAATTAAAGGATATAGGAGAAAAATGCAGTGCATATTGCTTGTACCAAAATGTCCATTCTGACTTCATTACTAAGTGTGTCAAACAAAGGTGTAGAAGGCCACTACAGGCAAATTACTGAAAGTACTGTGGGAAGACATGTTAGAAGAGTGTTGTATTTGCTGAAATGTTGAAAGCCACATGTAGCTAAATTTATTTTATTAGGTTAATCTCAAGGAATCTCATGAAATATAATTTGTATCCTTTTAACTTAACTATGTGCTTTGTCAAATTGAAATGAAAGAAAGCCTGCCTATGCACTGCTATGCAGAAAAAGGGATGATATCCAAGATGTAAAGCTAGAAATGGTAACTATTCAACGTGCACACACACTGCACACAGAAACACCCATATAATTAAACCGTAGTAGCATTTTGCATATAGTAATATATCTGATGGGTTATGACACACAAATTCTAGAGTACACGTGCTTCCAGTAAGTGCCTCTATCTCTTTTCCCTGTGCGTGAAACAAGGATATATATATATATTTTAATATTATTATTTTATTTTTTTTTGCAATTTGCCTGTATTAATAAAACAATAGAAATACTTCATACAGTCAAAAGATATCCAAGAAATTTTCCCTATTTAATTTTAAACCACCTTAATGAAAAACAAGGGGAAGAATGCATTTTTATAGTGCTGTTTGGTATATAAGGAAAGAACATAGATGCCTAAGTACATTTGAAAAGGACTGAAATATCTATGCTACATATGTAAACTGATAAGATTATGCCTGGCAGGCATTTTGGGAACATCTGTCATTTTTTTATGGAATGCACTGATTGTGGGCTATTGATTGCATTTAAACAAAGTTGTTTCAAAAAAAAAAAAAATCAGCTAACAATTCGTGTAGAAAGGACTGATCAATATTTAAATGACTCTCCTTATTGATTTAAAATTAACTTTCAATTAAGAGATCCATAGGACTCTTAACTGCGACACTTATCCATTCAAGAGAAAATAAAGGTACATTTATCGATACACTTAAACAGCAGTGGCTGGTTTCTTATTGATTCAGTCATTTGCGCTGGGATTCGTTAGCGTCATCAGGCTTTAACTCTCTTACTAGGTCTTCACAGTGTGTAATACTGCAAGATGCAGGAATGTACAAAATGATACAGGGGAAGTGAACAGAATTAGAAGACGTATGCAGAGGTAAGTCATACTTACACTTTTTATGTTTCCTGATGAAGGAATAGTACCTTTAATTCTGCCTAGTTTGGGGGTTTGGTCGGGAACAATTTTTTGCCACCTGACCTGTAATGTATGGTTCTGGAACAGGAACCATATAAATGAATGAAATCCTTCAATAATATTGATAGGTAACAATTCTATTGGCTTCTATTGATACTGACAAAATCACCTATTTGTATATATTGATTAACATATAATCAATAAGAACTTAGGCTCATTGTTTAAAGAATGTTTTTAAGTGGCAGTATTGTGATGCCCTGCATATATTCATCAGTGTAGATACATGAGATATTTAAGGCCAGCATAATTTCATATTGTAATTAAGAAATCAGCCACTGAATGGATTTTGAGAGACTTACTGAGACATTTGAAAGTAAACAGTAAGTGTGTACCTCTGTTTTAGAGACAAACTCAAATATATCTGAACTAAACAGAAATATACTACAATAGTATATCTGTAACTATAAACATGTGCAAAAGCATCAGCACATTTAGAAACACAAATTAAAACCAGGTCTGTAATTACATACTTCATTATTTATATGTATTCTGGGTATTTTAGTATACTAAGGAAGCTGGACATGTAATCTCTACAGTTAATAACAGATCAAATTCATCCCAGGTGTAATTTCATTGAAGTGAATGGACCTGGAACTGCACCTGGAATGAATTTGGCCCAGTCCTATGAATGCCTCCTGACTCCCGCCAGCCTAGATTTACATATAAGATGCAACACAAGAATGAAATAAAAATAGAAGATGTCCAGGAGGCATGGTATGTTTACAGAGCAGAATGGTAATAACCTTGCCTGATATATACGTGGCAGTGCTTTGCTTAGGCAGGCAGTATCATTGGGAATGGGGGAGGGTTGACTCTAACAGTGGCTCAGGTTTGCCTGTGTCCCTTCATCTCATTGCCTGTTTCTCTCTCTTTTTCTCTCTCTTTCTGTTTTGAAGCCTCATAACCCAGACCTGTCCAGTGAAAAGAAGCTGCCCCAAATCGACCCATTTATTACCTATTCATTTGTTGTGATGTAATCTCTGGGAGGAAAAAAATAAAAAGATGCAATATGTTAATGTTTAAACAGTAGAACATTTTCTGATCAACTTAGGTTATTCCTCAAACTGAGAATCCCAGACAGAATCTATATAAAATTTAACTCACATATGTGATCACCAACATTTTTTATTATTATTTTTTTTAAAGTGGATCTTGATAGCAAAGCAACAAATAAACTCTTCAAAACCTGGATACTTTTATATTATGGAAAGCTGCTGCTTCTATTTCTTTTTTTTCTCTGTCCACTAAAGGTTAAATCATACTTATCAAAGGCTCATTTGCAGAGTTATGATATGAATCAGTGATATCTTTAGGATTATAATAAGTTTAAAAAAAAAAAAAAAAGTTATGGTCTTTTGCTGCTGGCTGGGAGTCAAGATCAGAAAGACCAGTGTGTAAATACAAAGAAAATATCCCCTCCTAAAATGTCTAAACCACATAATGTTAGTGTAACATAATTTGGAATATATTATGACGGTTACAATTACTAAAAAGTGCATGATGACATTATTTCCAACTGGAAATTAGATGATTATACTAATTAAGTGATAGCAGGTGGCACAGGATGACTGCTACAATCTTCTCTGATCTGCAGAGAGAGAGGCATGGTTCAGCGTCTAAAACACCCAGGGATAGTAACAATTGGTTTTAGCAGTATTCTGTCCCAAGATGCAGAAGACAGATT
The DNA here is from genome assembly GCF_011077185.1 of Oxyura jamaicensis. Classification (NCBI taxonomy): domain Eukaryota; kingdom Metazoa; phylum Chordata; class Aves; order Anseriformes; family Anatidae; genus Oxyura; species Oxyura jamaicensis. The sequence goes on along the minus strand of NC_048894.1, from coordinate 127,404,401 downwards.
CACTTTGATTTAACACTTCTTTATCACATCAAAGAGTCGAAGAGGCATCTTTATGGATTGGCTTAGAAAAAAAATGCTACTGGTTTAGCTTCTACCCTTGTAAATAACATCTCTTGGTATAACAGAACTAAAGCATGAAATGAATTCCAATAGAATAATGTAATTCTAAAATGCCAGAAACATTCTTTTAAATTGTAACTGGCCTGAGTTCATCATTACTGGTTGTAACTCCAGTTCATCATTACTGGTTGTAACTCGTCAGTGCAGAAGTAGCTATAGGTGTACAACTGAGAGTCTCTAAGTCAAGCCCTCTGGTGAAACCCTCTAGTGGAGTAAATATTTTTCTTGTAATAAAAGCACTAATTACTTTTAAGAATATATGTGGTCATTAAATACATTTTAATTTTGACTCAAACTTACTAAGAAGTATTTATACATTATTTTTTACAGCAGTATTTGGAGATTATTCAGACCATCATTAAGTTAGACAAATAATCCTCTAGTCCTATGACTCATTTCAGACCTTGTTTTTCTTGTCATTTCTGGTCTATGTTCAGACTGAAGTAAGGCTAAGTCATCACCATCGATTAGTTTTCCAGATCAGCCATCATTAGTTTAAATGATATGAAATGTGCTTCTCTCTCTTCCTCTCCCTCTTTCTCTCTTTTTTTTTTTTTTTTCTGTTTGTTGGACTTCCATGTGTTTCTGGAGTGTGACCTCAGTTTAACAATGGCAGGGGAGCAGATCTGCTGAAGAAGAACCATGCTGTGTGAGAATCCAACCAACATATGCCTAAGAGGCAAACCAAGTGATTCTTATAAATGACAGAAAATAAATGTTATCTAATTTCTGAAAATCTCTTATCTAACTTTATCTGTCTCTGTAGCATTCATTTCAACTTTGTTATTGTATTTCTCACTATAGATTGAAAACACAGCAGATAAGACTTGAGTTTAGATATATTTGTAACATGCTATGATATCTTACAATGCAGCTAGTTCATTAAAAAAATGACTGCCTTCTCTCACCATGTCTCCCAATGCCTTACCTGTGCCACAATTACAATTAATGTTTGTGCCACTTAATTTTTCACAGGTGAATGCAAGAGAAAGCAATATTTGACAGTAAAAGCTGAAAAAAATATTATTTTCCCTAGTATGTTGCACATTACATTGTTCTGGCATTCTTGTCTCAGTAATGATGTGTGCAAACTAAGGATACCCTACTCTTCTTCATCCACAAAAATTCTCATAGTTCTATGCACTGATGGTAGTATGTACATTGCATGAGACATCTATAGTGAGAACAAAAAAAAAAAAAGAAAGGTTCTTCAGCTTGCAAGCCTAAATAAACATATTTTTTTATTTACAGTAAAATGTGAAAGTTTGTGAAAATCACTCATCTCATTTTATTTTTATGCCTTAATAGAACTAAATGGAATGGAACTAGTGATTACAAAAAATGCCTTATCTCCTCTGTGAATACTAAACTTCTCAGCATTTAGAGTAGCATCATACAGATGTTCTTGATTGAATTGATATAACAGTCTTTTGATCTTTTGAAATTGATCTTTTACTGGACAAAATTTATGAAAATTTTCCACAATGAACATGAAAAATGCCCCGTTCTCTGTGGCAAAAATAAAAACCGTTACTCCTGCACCACGGGACATTCAATTAGCTGTGCAAATGGGAATAATGGTAGACAGCTACTCAGAAGCAGCTATTGGAGATATTTGAACTTGTTGTTCAACTAAAGAAAATAACATTAAGGTCAACTGTCTTACCCTCACATGGCACTGATTAGTTCAGCCTTAGCTGAACAAAAATCCTTAATCTTCTCTTTTTAATATTGAAGAGGTAAACCCTCTTTCACCTGCATGTGGAGTCTCCTTTTCATCAAAGCTCAGGAGATTCCAGCAACAAAATCAATGTATGCATGTTCAGAGCAGTTTTCAGGGTTTTGTAAGACAAATCTTTCAAATGGGAGCTAGTTTAATGCTATTGAGCCGAGTTTCGATCTGACAGAGTGAGTGAACAACACAGAAACAGCTCACTTACCACTGCTCACACTACAGGAGGTGGGAATCAGGTACAGCTCTGTACAAATACAGCTGTGCAATTTCTCAGTAAACTTTTACCCCATTTAATCCAATGTTAAATGTAACAGTCCAGTGTTTAAACAAAGATTTAAGAAAAAAATGTAATTTATTTCCCTACAGAAATGAGAGAAAATTAGTTCTGAATTTCAGTGCTTGCCAGCAATGCTGGAAGCATATTGTTTTCCCATTTAAACTGGTGAAAACTAAGATTAACTCTGCTAGATTTAACAGAGTTGTGCTAGCATTAAACTGATTTTAACTGGAGTGTCATCAGGCTCTGTGTTCTAACATATCTAACATATCTGAAATATGATCAACAAATATCCTGTTTTGTATTTCCCTCCTGTTTTTAAACTTCCGACAACTTGCTTTCTGGATTTTTGGAAAGAAAAATGATATTTAAAAAATATATTAATTTTATTACCAGACCTTGTAGGCTAATATGAGTTGTACCATGGCTTTGCACAGACAGATTATTTGTTTTGTTTTGTTTTGTTTCTGTGCTCTGAATCTCTGAATTCCAATACTGCAATCAACTTAGGATTAGAGACATTTTATTCCTCTTCTGAGAAAATGGTATTATAGCTGCATCCATATCATCATGACAGTTTCCATGATCATAGATCTGATTAAGGAATGATCACTAGTCATTTATTGAGCTATGCAGTATCTAGAAAAATATGGAATATGACTACTCTGTACTGTTTATATCCCTTCATTTTAATTTAAAACATAATAACACTTCTAAAATGCTTAGAGTGAGCATACAATCCAAGTAGCAAAGTCTAAAATAAAACAAACAAACAAACAAAAAGCAATACTTTAAACTAGGCATTTTACTTTTGTGGGGTGGGGAGCCAGGGGAAAGGTTTTGGTTACTATGATTTATAATTTGTATATTAGACTGATAAAATGGTCACGCTACTCTCAGATCTTTTGCTGTTTCCAGTTTTACTACTGATGGGACAATAAGACAACCAGGAGTTAAAGGGAGCAGTGTTTACACTGATCTAGTTCAAATACCCAGGTCTAGGCCCAGAAAAGTGTAGACATCAACTTGTCTTTTCATTATTCAGTTCAAACTCATAGCTCAAAGTAAACAAGAAATGTGATGATATTATTGTATTAACTATATAGCTAGCCCTGAAAGTTCCTCTTTTCAGGGAGTGCACATGTAGTAACTAACCTCACAAAAAGGGATAAATTAATTCAAATTGTTCTGATGTTGTATAATTCTGGCTGATAAAATACAATTCTGTAATCCATACAAAAGTACTAGATGGACTACTGTATCAAGACATTTCATACATTGTATAATATAAACTAATACAAATAATAATAATAATAATAAAAAGTGAAAAACGTACCAGATTCAGTGTAGGTTAATCATACTAGCAAATTTCCACCAGGCTAGTCATTTTTCTTATATTAAAAATGGCTATTACCCAGTTTAATTGAATAATTCTCTGACAATTACAACATCAGCATTTTAATAGTGTATAAATAACCTCTCCCCTAATTAACATTTTGCTAATTTTTTAATATATTGCAGTGTTATGAAAGGAGTTTCTTGGTAAAGTGCTTTGCCCTTTCAACAACAACTAATAATTTAATTAACGGGTCTTTTTTTTTTTTTTTTTTTTTTTTAAACAAAAGCTTAAGTAGAAAGAGCAAGGAGATTCACAGTTGAAAGGAAAGCTCTCGTATGCTATAATTATGGTTTCGTGGCTGTATTAGTATAAAAAAATTTCATGGCTTAATCAGCAGCTTTTTCATGGCTGCTATTTCAGAGGCCTTTCAGTAGATATGATATCTACTTTGGTACTGTGAATAAAATTCTCTGCACATCTCAAAATATAAGTGCACCCATCTTGTTTGGAACTTAGAAAGAGGCATTTCCCTGTGACAATTAATTTTTCACAGTTTGTATATTTGTTTTTAAAAGAACCCTTAGAGATAGCCATGTCACTTCAGTCTTGACATGACTTCATGGATTAGTGGGGAAAGGCACTGTTAAAAATAGGAACTGAATTTTCCCCTATCAAGCATTTAGACAGCCACACCTGCCTTTTCCTGGTATTGGAAATTTCTTTCCAATAGGTGTATGTTAGGTGTATGGCTTAGAAAAACACTGTCAGGCAGAAGATGCAATCCTTACTCGTGCATAGCCTGGGTAAGAGGCTAAGCATCTGAAAAACTTTGAAACATGGGTGACCCTGTAGGGTAACAGAGCTGTGTTAAATGAATGGCTGACAATTGTGGTTCACATAATGATTATACTCTGAGAACACAATACAAGCTGCAACATTAATGTTTTCAGACTTTATAATCAGTGTCATATTTTGCTAATCTACAGGCACTTGATTTACCTGACAGAGAATGCCCCAGTTAAACTCCTATCTACTGCCAGAATTTCAAAATGTCATCTTGAGTTTTATAGAAACCTCATTCTTTTAAGAAGTAATTAGCTAAGACATAGTTTGTATGGCAATTAAAAACCACTTGCTTGCTGAAGCTTGTAAGCATTGTGTATTTATTTATTTATTTTTAAACTACAAGTACATATGCGTATTCTTGCCTCTAGCTTAAATACAGTGATTGTTGTAGTTGGTTGCACAGGAATTGTCTCAAGAACATTAAAGCAAGCCAAACACGATTGTATTCCAACTAAAATTGCTCTCTTTATACCGTGTATTGAAACTTGATAACTGTTGGTTATAAAATTCCTTTGATTTTCTGTAGGTAATAAAATACTTTGGCAATTACTATTGACAGTTCTGGATAATCTTGAAGGCTGCCTTGCCTGAAGAAGATGAGTGTTACAAATCACTCCACTGAAAGAGGGAAGAACAGCAGCAGGCAGCAGACAGGTTTCAATTTCACAATGCTGATTATCTCATTCGTGATTCTATGCATGCCTAAATCTGAGGATCCCTCAAGCAGCTATATGGACTTCTACTTTTAAAATGCCTATTACGCTTTCATACTTTTTGCTGCTTCCTGAAGAGTGCCATTTCGCCAAGCTTAAATAGCAGAAAATTGCACTGCTTTTCCTCTGCCCATCTCCTCAATCTCTATTAACCTGCACAAGAACAAAGGAGTATGATAGTCCAGCTATAGGTTAGGAAATAGGTTTGAAGTTGTTTTTCATTTACTGGTATCTATCTCCCTGATTCATAAATGTATGTGAACAATAACATTATTTTAATGTTATCTAATGACTGAAAGCATGGCCTTTAATTACATCTATATTTATAAAAGTAAGTACAACATGTGTTCAAAAATACATGCATCTATTGTTTGCACAGACATCAAATGATACTGTAGTGCTGTCAGCATCTGTCAAGGCTTAACAGAAAAAAAAAAAAAAAAAAAAGAAATAGCAAAAATAGGCTACAGGAGAACAAGCAGAAGCAGCTACAAGCAGAAAAGAAAATTGTTGAAGCACCTGGTTCTAATGCTTGCAGTAGGCCTTTATTAGATGTCATAAACTGAATGATGCATTACTCTGTGGATGACTTAGAGCCTGTAAATGTTGAGGTAAAATGGAGGACAAAGAATTCTTTTAAAACAAAGAGGTTAAATGCTCCTTTTAAATCAAACAATACTTATTAAATGGAGAAATCATAATAGGCTCAGAGAGACTGGAGACGATTTCTGTTTTGTTTGTTTGTTTGTTTGTTTTTGTCTGTTTTTTAATGTATTTCTGTATTACCTTAACAAATAAAAAGTATTTTACTTTAATATTTTGTGTTTTATGTAAGAATGATTTACAATCTATCTTATGTTTCACCTGTATTATTAAACAAAGGAAAAACATTTAAAAATCCTATTGCTGATACGGGTTTGGCAGCCCAATCTCAAATCTAAATAATTGCATTAAGATTCATGTAGGCTGTCAGCTACCACCAACAAAAAGGTAATTTTGTCCATCAGAAAATGTTATAAAATAAGATCTGCTTTGCATTTAAAAAGATAAAAGAATGTTTTCTAAAATGACAATTGTTGGTTGGCCATCGATTCTGAGCTTTAATCTCATGGCCTACTCAAATTTCCCATTATGTCTCACTGAGGCTTAGAGGGATAGAAAGGCCAAACTGTGGGCCTGCAACAAAAGTGCAGGGGGGTTACAGCATTAAGAAACACAGCTGTTGCTCACAAACTGCAAATGTTAGAATAACTCACTACTTGTTTTTGTTGTTGTTGTTGTTGTTGTTTTCCTTGATGCTAATAAAAACTTAAAGTGTTTTGCATGCTTTCTATAAACAGTGCACTTAAGTTTTATAATCTAGTACATCTTATTAAGCATGAAGTCTGCTGATCCCTAAATTATTCATAACATGGTCCAGACTGATTAAGATTGGCTTGTTAAGGAGCACAAGAAGCAATTAAACTGACAAGGCAGTGCGGCCTTGATGTATACATTTATTATCACAAGAATACCCAAAGTGAATGCCCTTATTAAGCAATGAATTTCACCTCACTGGCCTTCTACCATTGCTGCCACAGGCAGAGAGAGCTAGGAACAACATGTCAAAAGCTAACTCTGAGGAAATGCCTATCTTCAAGTGAAACCGATTTTGTAATGAACCTTTCAGTTCACTCCTGAGGTAATAAATCCTGACTGGTGCATTAATTACTTGATAACATCCCATCAAAATGCAAATGCAGCACTTGACCCATAGGAATGGCTCACTAGCTGTTAACTCTTCAGGGTATACATAAATTGTCTGTTTTCTTTTATCAAACAGGGCATTTATTTCCATCTTGCTAGGGTGAATGTCACTCCTGCCACCCTCGGCCCCTCAGTGGCCTGACACCATCATTTGCAGAGGACTGTCACTATGTGCCGACATCCTAATTGTGCTACTTCTTTGCTTTGTACCTTTGAGGCAGAATTTCCAGCTTCACAGACCCCTCCCCCCCCACCCCACCCCTCCTTTTCTGGAGGAATCTTGCATGTCAAGGACAAAGCTGTAATAGCGTTACAAAGAATGACCCCCACCTCTAAAGTACACTAATCTTTCTTTTCAATGGCAATACATTAAACAAGGAATTTAGTTCCTGAAGTGACTAAATGAAAGCTCAACATATCTATGTGAATCACTACCCAACATATGCAAGCGTGCATGCTTTTAGTAAAAACTCCTCTAAAGATATATTTACATGTTTTAAAGACACTTCTGCCATCTCTTCAATTATATTAATTTTCCACAGTGTACAAGCAAATAATATGTCAAAAAAGTAAAACAAAGTATGCTTCATAACACAGATCTAGAAATGGTGAAATATGATGCACCGCATTCTTCCAGCTTGCCAAGAAAATAGGCTGCTTTAATTACAAAAACTATTTCCACAATAAATGTTAATGAGGACCTGCATTTATATTTTCCCATTCAAAATGCAAATCTACATCAGTGGGTCTGACGCTCCCACCTGGGTCAACCTGCTTTACAGATTTTCTATTTGTCTTGAAGGCTTGGTGAAAGTCCTTAATTCAGGTTACTAGGCAACCCTGCAGGTGAGAAAATACAATGTTTGGCCTACTCCATTTTCGAATACACACAGTGGCCTAACGCCTTCAAAATGGACTGTGCAAAGCATGCACTGATAATTCTCTGCTACATTTTCTAAAGGTGAGGTCAGAAGAAAATTAATTGATGCTGAAAATAATGACAGGAGGAGAAGAACCACTGAGACTTGGTGTGACTGGCATGTGATGATGTTAGCAAGAATCCCAGCATGTGACTGGACAGTGTGATGAAAAATATACTTTATGTGAAGGAAAAACAAGTTACAAAACTTAATTAGTTTTTGACACTTCTTCATAAGTTATTATCTTTTCATTTGGAACATTGCCTTGGGACATCAATACACAAGAAGAAATGAAACATTCTTACTGTAAATCTGAAGGAAAAAAGATGACTTTATATTGCACTTCTCCCTTTACATGTCTTTTTGAATAAACAAAATATCTGCTGCAGCCTAAGGTGTACAAGCAAGCCCCTGAAGATGTTTCTGCTGAGAGCATAGAATAGACTTGTTCAATATAATAATCCTGTTACAACTGATTATGCAGTCTCACTTTTAAAAATAAAAGGGAGGAGGATTGGAATCCAAAATGGTCACACACACACAAAAAAAAGCTATAGATGAGAAGCAGTTAAATTATAGCACCTACAGCAATAATGCTTCCTGTACAGCAAATGTATTTTTAATTTTTCCACTAAGGCTTCTACCTCGAAGTAATTCACACTGATTACTAAATAACCCTTGCGAGTTGCTTTGTCTTTTGAATTTTAAAAAAATACACTTGCCGTGAGCAATGAATTTCATAAACCACCAGCTCTCATGCTTGATGAATCATTCTTATTTTATGCAGTGCTGTGTGATAGAGAACTGAGATAAAATATTCTATCCACAAGCTATTCAGTACAATTTATCATCAGCGGCTCACTAGTCCAGTGATAATACCTGGCTTGCAGATTGTAATGATCAGATTCTGTTTTTATTTCAAACAGGAGCGATCTGAATACCAGAGTTTTTAATTTACATACATTAGTGAGGTTCAAATATGGCAATAGCTACAAGCAAATTCACTTGCAAACGGAATGCTCGCCTTGCATAATGGGTTCCCTTTAGCTATTACTCACCAGTGAAGTACCCAGATAAAAATGAAAACAAAGAGGAAATAAGGAAAATCATAATACAAACACTATACAGGGGACTAGGATAATTACTGAACCACAGTGAAGGTCACGTTTATATCTGTTTTAGTAATGATTTTTTATATTTTCCCTTTGTATTAAAAGCATGAATGCCATCTCTTCTCTACATTATTATACTATTGTATTCTTTGCATTCTGTAGTTTTCTAAAGTTCCAACACACTGTCACTAATAAAAGTTTTTTTCTTGCTGTAAATCAGAATAAATTAAATACTGAAATATATGATAAATACCTAAACAACTCCAAAATCCCTGTATATTACAGCAGCTTGAACATTTAGTAAAAAACAATGGGCTTATAATAAAATACCTCTTATAGCTATATCACTTTTATACTGACCACAGTATCGAGCTTCAATTCCCAGCAGCATCATTACTAGACATTTTCTGCCACCTTTCTAAATCTGAAAAGCTTCCTACATTTAGTGAAGATTAGGTAATGCTACAAGCAATCAATAGCAGCTATCAATTCCATACCTTGTTCAGAAGAACAAGTTGATTAAAACTAAGTAAAAAGGATGGCTGATTATGCTTTAAAACTATCTGATTCTTCTAACTACACCATCATGATAAAATACATATATATATATAATATATATATTATATATATATATATTATTCACTGGCCAAAGAGGTAGCTCTTAGTAACAGTAAGGTTACCTCAAGCCAACAAAAGCCAGAATATTCTACATTGTTTGACGCACTCTCCTTATCGTATCATATAGCAAGCAGAAGAAAAAATGAAGGCACAGAGGCACAAATGAAAAATATCATGTCATCTTCAACTTTGATTTCCTGCGCTTTTCTTGATTTGTGTCAAAGCCTTAATGCGCTATACAAGTAGTCTGTCTATTTTTCTTCCTTTCTAGATTTTTCCCCTAAAAAAAAAAAAAAAAAAACTGTTTTAAAAATACAAAGACAGACAAGACTTCATTTATCAATGACCATACATACTGCTGCCTGCGTACAGCTCTTAGTGCATATGCACAAATAACAGCCATATAAACCCAGATACATTTAGACAAATATGATCACAATTATTTAGGGACTTTTGCTATAGTGTACACTATTGACTAGTCCCCTGAATCTGAATCCTGAATCTGGGTAAATCAACGAGTTTAGAAGAAATTCTAGCCTTTCACACAGAGCAGAAAAGAACAGAAGTCTCCAGTAAGAAAAATCTCATACAAATCAGTCAACCACATTCCTTGTTTTCTAGCTCTACACCTGCAGCCGAGGCAGTTTCATATCCCTCTGCTAGAGCAACTCATTTGCCTTAGTACCACTGGAGAGAGGCAGTGAAGTGGCCAATAGTGTGAAAATGTGTTTAATCTTGATTAAATAAATGACAGAGGGGAAGATGAGATCCTCCTCTTCACCATTCATCCATGAATGTGTCTGTCTGCAATACCCCTAGGACTGGTTCTGCTGCAGGTGAAGGGGACCCCTGAATCCAAAATGCCTTTACTTTGTGTTGAAGTTCCTCTCCATCTGCCTTCCTTCAGTGCTTCAGTGCAATGGGAAAATGATGGTTGTGTTGAAGTTCCTCTCCATCTGCCTTCCTTCAGTGCTTCAGTGCAATGGGAAAATGATGGTTGTGTTGAAGTTCCTCTCCATCTGCCTTCCTTCAGTGCTTCAGTGCAATGGGAAAATGATGGGTAGCAATTCCCAGTTAAATGTTTCTTCCATAATAAAGCTGCCAGTCCTTAGGAAGCAGAAGTTGCTAGGCTTTAAAATTTTAGTCTAATTTATTAATGGAATTGCAGACCAAACGTTATTCAGCAAATGGAGGGCAAAAAGCATCAGCTCAACTGCTAAAATAGCTGTTGGCAGATTCTGTTCTTGGCTTTGGAGAATAAATTCCTGTAGCCATACTGACCCACAGAAATTCAGAAGTCTCTTCCTTCATATAGGCCTCTCTGCTGTATCATTCTAATGAGTAATGAGAAATGAGTATTTTTTCGTCTGGAATTATTTATGCTGGGAAAGGTAAAGTTCACCTCCCCGCCTCTTAGAAAAAAATCAATGTATGTGTATAATCTTAATGAGAATAAGGAAATTGGAATATATGATATGTAGTCAAAGGACTATTCTGAAAGCTTTACTGGCTGTTATTTCAGCTCACAGACCAAATGAAATAATGCTTTATCTCACGGTTATAGACTGAAGGGTCTGGCCCCGACTCTATTATCCCATGTTATAGCCCTGGTTCTGTAATGTTGTTGAATTTAAACAAATGCTATTGCTTTAGGTACTATTTGAACACAAGAAATGCTACACAGCATTTTACAGCTTTGATACTACTGTAAGTATCTTTGTGTGATCACCTCTGAAGTGATTTCCTTAGAGATGTGGTAACTTTACAGCATTTCTGGGACTCCAATCTGGCTCCAAGGCATGATGGTAAAATTAATCCTAACTAGAATTAGAATTACAAAGACCAAGTTGTGTGGAAAAGCATGTCAGAACTAGAAACTTTCTCCTTTTTATTTATTTATTTAATTATTTATTTATTTTTGAACAAGGTGTAAGACAGGAAGAAGCACTTCTTGAAGAAATAGAAGAAGAAATACAGAAATCAGGCCTCAAGGTAGTAGACGAATTGATTACAGTTAAACAGCTTTCAAAAATACTAAGTATACATTATAAGTATACCTTGACAAACTGATCATCAGCAAAGTCTTAGCTTGCTGCAAGTTTTAGATTGTCTTGCCAACCCTCTGAAATATATTTACAGTGAAAGTAATTTCTGCTGCAGTAGCAGCATGAAGTGTGCCTTTGTGCTGCAGCATGTGATGCTGGCTGATAATAAAGGAACATGGTGTGAGACCATGCAATTTCTATAGCAATGTCAATTGCTTTATTAAAAAAAAAAAAAAAAAAAAAAAGGAGAGAGAGAGAGAGTTCAAGATTAAGAAGTGGTTATATTTTGGCATGAAATTTTCTCAGTGGAACATTACCAAACAAATAGGGAAATTAAGGAGATCCTGTGGAACTGTATAGTGCTGACATCTAATGCAATACATTCAATTTCTAGTGAAATACACCAAACATGCTGTGCCAAAAGCATTGTAAAATATTTCTGATGTGAGAATGAATTTCTGCTAGGAGACTGGGGGATGGGATGAAAACAGGTGAAGATGAAAGAAGAAGGACAGAGGAAAAAGGAACTCATTTTATTGTGGACTTGAGTTTGGTCTTCATGAAATTAGTCACAAAATTCCACTGAATTCAATAGCATTAGAGAATATCTTATAAGAAAAGACATATTTTAAATAATCAGACATTTCTAGCCAGGACAAGAAACACTCTTTTTTAAACTTTGTTATCACCCTTTTTTATTTTATTTTTCATGAATATCTGACTCATACTCCGTCATTTTCCCAGTGACAAACCAACAGTGAGACCCTAAAACAACTTTTGCAAGACTGAAGGATACAATATTTAATTTCCCTGATTATCCTACATTTAGGGGAGGAAGGAATCTGACAAATAATCCTCACTGCCATTGTACGGCCATTACAGTGTCCTATGAGCCTGGACAAGTTATTAGGTCAGACGCTAACTTCCTAAGTAGAAAAATGATGTGGTCGCCTTTGTCCTCTCTGCAGTAATGGCTGGAGTCAGTACTAATTAAGGCCCTGCGGCAGTGTGGTACGAGAGAGGTCAGAGACTTCTTTCTGACACCTAAACAGTGCTCAGCTCAAAGGAACTGCCCCTAATCTGAAATGATGTGATGTAGAGCTGGCCTTTCAGCTTCACTGTATATTTAAAGGAAAATGACAGTTAATGACAGGGGTGTCAAAAACGAGCAGATGGAGAAGCTAAGGAAAACATTGCTCTATGGTAAAATTTACTTACAATTCATCACTGTGCTTAGAATTAGAGATTGCTGCACAAGTGAAGGTTTGGATACCTTTCCATCATTTTGCTGAGATAGAAAAAAAAAACCTGTCATATGCACACAACTATTGACAAAGTAGGCTTATTCTTCCATTGTTATGCAAAATACATTAGATACATACCCCCACACAACCTACAATGCCTTCAGTTATCTGTTATCAAAATAAAATATGAAAATAATAAGAAGAACATTTAATCTCATTCAATGGATTACTACTTTCCATTTTATCTTGTTGGGAGTAACCATTGCAGTAATTAATCTTCCAGTCATTTTCTTTCTCCCCTTCAGGCATGGAACTTGGGAAACAAAAGCAATATTCAAAACAGAAGCCAAGATTTATTGTCAGTTAGTCATAATAGACACCTACACAGATTACTAATTACAACAAAACCATAAGGTCTGCTGGCACAAATCCTTTCCCATTCTCTCTGTTTATCCACCCCATAGTTACACACCTGCAAACCTTTAACTGATGTTGTATTTATCTCAGGAGTCCTTGTTAGCATTGTATAACAGTGTCACCATTCACAATGCAATAGTTAAAGTTCAGTCAACATTTCCACTTTTGAGGCTTCCCTCTCTCCTTCCTTCTTTTCCCTCCTTCCCTTTCAACACCCTTCTCCCAAGCCTTTTAAGAAAATTTGCTCCAGGCTAAAAGCTGAGTAGTCAAGACTCAATCCAGGCTTCTGTGATTCTTTTAATCAAATTGGAAAGACAATTGTTTTGGAGTGTTTTAAATTTATATATGAAAACAAACAAACAAGCAAACAAGCAAAAGATCCCCCGAAGTTCTTCAGACTCACATAGTTGAGCCATTGTTTTGATGTATAGTAAAATAATAAAACTTTAGCAAGTAATTGGTCCACCACAGGGAATTGTAACATCTGGTATTTCCATCAAAAGTCAAAAGGGATGACATCCATAATTACTAAAAAAGAGGTTTTCAGACAAGTACTGTAAGACTTCCTATAAAAAATACTAGTAAACATTCATATTATGAGTGTAAAGAAACTATTATTACACAGAGCATAACTAATGTAACTTCTGCCCCCAAATGTGATATATTTATTATTATTATTTTTGCTTTCAATCATAAGCAGCTTCTATCTATATATTGCAGAGGACTATGAATTATTTGTATACAACTTCTCACTATTACAGGCTTTTTTAAACAAATTGTAATAATTAATATATTCAATAGCAGTTTAGCACTTATATAGAGAGAGACTGACATCTGTCTATATATGTCTATCTCTATATGCATAAAGCCAGAAGGATGGGGTAATTTTAATCCATGGCTCTGTCTAGGACAGAAGACAGCAAAAGTAAGAGAAGGGGGAAAAGTGAAGGGAATTCAGTTTACCTCAGACCTGAATCATCTGGTAAGAGACAGAATTTACAAAGCTTTAGTTTTGTTATGGGTTGTCCCTGCACAGCTCAGCCTCAGTTCAGCAATGTATTTAAAGACCAGACCATAGTAAGGCAGGATACCATTTTGTACTTCTTGTTGAAACAGGCTTGGAACTACCTAGGAGAAGTATTTCTGTTCCCATCAGGACCTTCCTACTGCAGACCTATTAGAACATGACCCACCAACAGGTTGCTGTTACCAAAAATCCTCTTCTATTGCCAGAACAGTTTACCTTGTAGTGAGAGCCAGTACCAAGGCCACAGAGCTGTACCTAGGTAGCTACCAGCTGACCCCAGGCTCAATAGACATCATAGACTGATTATTCAAACAGCTCATGGTTGCTTGTTATGGACCACACTGGAAAATGTTAGCTGAAACATCTGTAAGGTGAGGCTGACACAACTGCAAACTAAACTCAACTTCTTCTTTCTTTGAACAGGGTAGCTGAATCCCTCCTTCCCAATGAGTGGGAGTAACTCCAGCAAGTGCTGGGGTGAAGAGTTTGGCCATAACGAGGTGAGCCCCTGTCTGCAATGCATCTTTGGATAGATGCTTCCTCTCTTCAGTTTGCTGGGACTGTTGTAGCCTTTGGGAGAATATTTTGGATCAGAGGTCTCCCTGTACCTCTATTTCTCTCTCCACAGGCTTTGAGGATGCAATGTGTTTTGCATATCTTATGTATTATAACCTGGTTTTGTTCCACAGGCATAAGTCAATTGAGGCCCTGCAGCTCTTCCTGCGGTCTGAGCCTGGACATATTCCACAAACAGCTGTTCTACTTCAAAAACTATTGCTTAGAAACAAAGTATTAGATAAATATATTTTTAAACAATCAGCACCCAACACAAATCCAGCTTAACTACATTTTTATCATTTCACAATTACCTAGACATGTCTATTTTCCTCTGACTTCCTCACTCCCAGCAGGCTTTGGAGCCCAAGTCACACTCACTCTTTTCCTACCAATCCTTTCTGAGAGATTCTCCATTAAACTCTGTAGGTATTCTTTGCTCTCTTGTGCTCACAGCTTAAGCCTGGTCTGCTGAAAACTAGATGTCTGGAAAACTTGCCAGAAGCTGGGATGCTATGCCAGGGAAGCATGACTGTATGCTTGACCTCTTCCTCTGTTCGTTCCTTAGCATCTGCTACTGGCGGCTGTCAAGTTCCTATTACAAAACCATCTACTAGTGCCAGCACTGTCCCATAACCAGAAGTATTAGCTGGTAAGAAACAATCTGAGCCCCCTCCTTTTTTTTTTTTACTTTTTTCCATGCTGCCTGTGTTTAGTCAGATCTTCTGACTGAAAATAAACATATCCAAACATTAAACCTCATCCCAGTAACCAGATGAACACACAGTTTCCATGAATAATAATGATCTTGAAGACACCTCAGAATCCATTGAATTGCCAAATTCCATATTTGATTAGGATGAAATGGAATCTAAATTTTCATGAGCTGGAATATAAATTTGGGATAAGTAATTGTCCTCAATTTTTAGTGGATGTATCCATGCACTCTGAAATAACTTAGCCACCTCTGTACTGTGATCCATTGCTGATGCGGACATAATCTAAAATGATGGAATTCTTCACAGAGAAGGTATCTTTACTTTTTTCTCTTAAACCTGTGTTTCATCTTTCTTATAAATGATGAGGTAAAATCTGGAGAAACTGCTGAAAGTTGAGAGCTCCTCAATAAGATCTACTAATTCACTTCTAGAAATGGGGAGCTTTTAGGAATACATTATTCTCTTATGGATTAAATTCACTACATCTCCAAAGGCCAGAGAAAAGCCATTTAAGCTGCATTTTGAGGGCTTAAGTGATGCTTAAATGATGCCTAGGTTTTGTGCTGACCTTCTGCAGAGAGGATGAGTCTTACCTTTATGTGAACTAATCAGTTTTGATGTTCTCTCTTTTATTTAAGATCAGTGAATTATTAATCAGTACAGTAACTTCTTGAAGCATATTTTATATACAAATTCATATTAACATCACAGCAACATCTATAATATAGACTGAAATAAATTATGAGATACTGTGTAAGGAATCTTAGCCATTATGACCTATCAAGTCAAAAATCCAACGAAACTTAAAGTATATATTATGCCCTTTAAATATATATTTACATAATAGACTGTAATGGATCCAAAAAAAATCTCTTATAGCGTGTAAATAATGTATGTTTTAAGAGTTGTCTAAAAACATATGCACACGTATTTACATATTAACATGACAGGCTGCAAACATACTAAATGAACAGGTTTGTATAGTCTCATGCACCACATGAGTTTTATTAAGCACTTAGAAAAGGCAAAATTAAATCATAGAAACACACCTTATATGCAAAGACCTGATTTCCTACTCCTCCTGGAAAAGGTAGTACTTATGCTCAATTTCAAATCAATATTCTTAGGCTTTCCGATGATTTATTGTAGATATTTTTAATTCAATATCTTCATAGTACCTACATGTTGGCATGCTACCAGCAACAGCACTAATCTACAACAAGAGGAGGTGATATTGTTAAAGGTAAATGATTCAGAATGAACTCCTGATATAAATTTTAGCTTGTCATAGATTTTGTGATCTGAGTTATAAAAGGCAGAAGATTGCTGATTAATTTGAATGGATATTCTGAAAATGTTCACTTTGCAAAATCCAGACGTTTGTAAGATTACATCTAGCCTGTCATGCTGCCTGACATCTCTTGTGTCTCATCAAATTTTATACTACTAATTCAGTGTGGCCCAGAAACACTGAAATGTGCAGAGTTTACTTGAATAAGTAGTGACACAGCAGCCACTAGTCTAGTGAGCAGAAATTATTTGCATATTAAAGTATTTGACATCACCCCTTTTTCAATTTAGTAACTTTGAAAAATGTTCAAACACTATGCTGTGTAGCTGTTAACTAGATAGATCAGTGGACACAGAAATAGAAGAACCTACTGTGGGTCAATGCATGGTTTTACAAAAGGTTCTCTCAAAGGTACAGATAAGTACTTCCTAACAACTGTGATAAAGTGCTGGTGCATCATTGCAGCTACAGTCTGATAGGAATTTTGTAGCAGCCTGTGAAGATAAAACATCCACTCTTTATACCATTAGTCTGCTGAAACTCTTTGTGTTCAGAATAAAAATAATAGTGACAGTCAAGTATGCTAATGTCCATAATCATTGTAAATTATAACTGTCAGTGGTCACAAACCTACTCCATTAAAACATAAGGTAATAATTTAGCCTTATATTACTACTCTCAGAGAAGAAGAACTACTCATAGGAAACCTTAAGTAGTACGAGGATTATAAGATATATACTAAAAACTGAAATTTGGGGATTTCTTTTTTTATTATTTATTTATCCCCCCCCCCCCTTTTTTTTTTT
The DNA here is from genome assembly GCF_011077185.1 of Oxyura jamaicensis. Lineage (NCBI taxonomy): Eukaryota > Metazoa > Chordata > Aves > Anseriformes > Anatidae > Oxyura > Oxyura jamaicensis. Next base: position 127,386,871 of record NC_048894.1, on the reverse strand, counting down.
TGCTAAATTGAATAGTTCTATATAAAGCAACGTGTGCAGAATTTTATGCTCAGTTTCCATTGCTGAAATTATACCAGTTTCATTTTACAGTTAGTGAAGATGTGCATAATGATTTTAATTCTGAATGAAACAGTGGAAAATGCCAGGAAAATAATAGTTTCAGTCTACAAATAATAGCATCCAACCAAAGGGGAGAAAATGTACCCTTCCCTCTCCAAATACATAGTAAAAATAATGCTGAAATTTCAGGCAGTTGCTTATCTTTATGATCTAGACAGTATGCCTCATTTTCATTTTCTCTCACACAAAGACAGATTGAATGTATAAAGACAGTTTCTTACAGTTTGAAAAGAGGAACAAAAGAAAGCTATATTATAAATTAATATGAGAAGTCAAAGATTTGTTGATTCAAAAGACATTAAGAAATATATAATATTGGACTTGCTTTTTAGGAAACTCATCAAAAAGTCTTTTATATAAAAAGCAATGTCCAGTATTTTGGTTTTGCCAGCACATAAAAATGAGAGATGCAATGGACATTAATTTTTAATGGTTATCTTACATTATGTCAACTTATATTCACAATCTCATTTTTCCATAATTGTTCACAATTTGAAAAATAAAAGAAGAAAGGGAAAAGGAAAATGAATATAAAAAAAAAAGACAAAGAGTTTGTTTGGTTATTCACTTTTTAGAAATACTTGACTACAAATCTTCTGTATTGTAAAACATGTATTTTGCCAAGACTGTGAATCAAAATGATGACGTCAGCGCAAAGAATGCACTCAAATACATAAAAAAAAAAAAAAAAATTGTTTGGGTGTGTAAGGATGCAGAACTGAAATTCCAAACTGTATGTGTTATGAACCTTACTTAGGTTTAGCTGCTTCTTGTTTATTACTATTATTTTTTTTTTCTTTTTAATTAGTAGTGATCATATGGTTTCCTGGAAGATTTTTTTTTTTTTAAAAAAAAAAAGACCATAGTCCCATAGTCTATAAGTAAAACTACTGTGTTCCTTCTGCGCATTCTAACTGCCCTCCAAATAATTACAGAGTAGAGACTTGGCTGTCATTCATGTGTATCTATTCCATTGTGTGAAGAGAAAAAGAAAATGGTTGCCCATACATTAGCACATCACCCATAGCTAGTGCAATGACAAGATAGATTAGGATGTATATTAAATCTCACACATGACTGCCTTTCTGTATCAAGGTAAAAAATACTTGCTCTTACACACATTAGGGACTAGTGTTGGACTGACATCTACATTAATATTGACAGCATATCAACATTTTTTACATTAACTGAGTCAATAACTAGTCTAAACCTGGTAAAACTTAGATAACAAAAATGAAGAAAATATCTAGCAAGCAGTATTAGATTCTTGTATCTAAGAAAAGAAAATTAACCCCCAAATACTACATTGCTTTTCTGAATTATCAATCCTACAGCAATACATCAACCAGTGTATACAGCTGTGACTTAGTAATCCAATCTCATTTGTCAAACAAGAATTCTAGTAGATAAGGAATGCTTCTAGGAAAAGAAAACTCTGCACAGACAATAACATAAATATTATATATATAGGAGGCTGATTATAAAAAGCTGGATTAGCATCATTGTATTACTTCACCTCCTAAACATTACTTTCACAGACATGACGAAATTGTCAGGCAGTAATCCCACTTCCACAATAGCTGCTAGTGAGAAATAGACACAAAACCTGCACAAACTCAGGACACCTATTTTCCTATTTTGCAGAGGAGTTGAAATGTTTATTTGTGTTTTCCATGTTAGGAAATACCTCTAAATCAAAACTGCTATGCAGGTTAGGTTAGGAAAGGGGTTTCATTATTTACCTTTGCTGTAAAATCTTCCATAAATAAGCAGTCGCTTCTCATTCCAAGCCAATGTCTTTGTTTCATTAATAATTAAATGTTTTTTTTTTTTTTTTATTTCAATGATAGCTAGCTTTTTTATACTCTGGTCTTTGAAATAGATTATCTTCAAAATGAAGCTCAAAAATATTATTAATGCTTTTAAGATTCCCAGACATTTTATAAACAAGTACATGAATACTGGAAGATAAAAATGTTCATCCTCCCAGATTGACTAGGCTCATGGTGTGAGTGAAAGGGGAGAAATGCTACAAAATAAATACACAAAAAAACTTTTGGACACAGTGTCTGGTTGAATCAGCTATTGGCCCGAAGCTGATATATAAATGGTTATCATTTCAATCTTAGCAATTAAGCTATGGTTGGAAGCATTAGCACTCTGCAGAAGCAAAAGCACAAGGCAGCCATGCAAAGTTTTTAGATTTTAAACACATCAAGGAGCAACATTTCAAGTGTCATTCACCTCAGAAGTCAGAGAAGCTTTTGTTTAACCATGTTTCTCACTCAAGACTACCCTTTTCCCTCTGTTTTAGCGTACTATGGAAGATGATGAGGGTTAAAGTGATGTTCTCAGCAATATTTATCTCCAAACGATCCCATCTTTCATTTATGCAAGTCCTTGAGAATGGTGATGAAACAGACCATGAAAAACCTAAGCTTATGGACATGAGCTCTTCCATCCAGCAATACTATGGGTAAACAATGAGCAGGAAAAAGAGGCCTCTCTCTACTGTTCTGCTAATGCTCTTCTAGGCTCTTCTAGCTAAACATATAAAAGAAAAAGATGCAGAGAAATGCCTGGTACAGAACTGGAACTAGCACTCTAGTGCTTGAGATGTTGACAGCATTCAAGCTGATTAATTAATATTAGTAAAGCCCACTGAAAAAGGTTAAAAGAGCACTTTAACATGCAGTGATATTATCATGATCATTAGGATGGCATATTTCTGCCTTCTCTAATGTATCTTTTTTATCAGCTCAATAAACTGATGTTGGAGTGCAATTTTTCAATTATGTTTTCATAAACAGATGGCAGAATTTAACAAATTAATGTTTAGAATAATGGCACAGTCGTGAGGCTTGTACTTTTACAATTTTTGCTCTGAAGCTTTTGATACCAAATCTCAGTAATGCCAGTCTCCTTAGTTCAGAGTAGTTTAATATTCCTAGGATGCTGTATAATGATCTCTGATCTGATTGTTTCATTATGAAGTGATTTGTGTGACTATAGGTAGTAAGCTTAATTTATTAAATAATAGGGATATTTATCTATTTGTCAAATTTCATAGGCATTTTAAGAAAAGCTTAATCTCCCTGACAATTATACTTTTGACCTAAAACACGCTGTTGCAGGGCAGAAACACAATACTTAAGTACTATTGCAGAATACATCTTTTGTTCCTTAATTTTATCCCTAACAAGGGCTAAATGATGCCCCATTTATAACATTTTCAATTCGCAGAGTCCACATGTGGCCATATCCTAGGATTGCCAGACAGAGTGTACATTTCAGAAAGCTAAACCTCATAAATCTCCAGAAATTCCTCACATCTATTATGTTTACCTTCTGCTGATGATGAGCCTGTTGGGCTCTGTACAGAGGAAATTACAAGTGCTCCAGAAGATTTGGCAAGAAGATGCTAGAAGAAACAATGGGCAAAAAAAAAAAAAAAAAAAAAAAAAAAAATCTTAACTGCAACATCACATCCAGCTTTGGCTACCATTTACATATCTGAGATTACAGCTAGTAAAATGGAAATTCCATTGAAATGGAATAAATTGTTTTCAAAAATCCCTATCCGATTTGTGTTAGTTATGTCTAAAATTGAACGTGTTAAGCTACACTCAGTATAACTTACAGAATTCAGATGAAGTCTAACATTCATAAATGAAATGAAATTCTGCCTGTTTATATACTTTTCCAATTAAGAACAAAAGGCAGCTTTATCCAAGATTTTTTTTCCTATCATGTTCTTTCTCATTTCTATTCATCTGTATAAGAAAATGTCTTCCTCTACTTAACAGATCTTTGGAGACTGTTGTAACAGCTGCTAACTAGTAAGGAAATGCCAGAAGAAATATTTTATGGTCACACGTATAAATACCACTGGAAAATTGTTTATAGTTAATGCCAACTGAAATGCTTATATTCTAGGCATATTTTGCATAGTGATCAAAAATTAGTAGTTCACAAATCTCCACACTTAAGCCATGAGAGGTCTGAGTGCCAAAGAAAAATTCTCAGAAAGAAAACGAAGCTCCAAGTTTAATGTTTGATCAATAAAATTATTAACCATGTTGCACATCCACACACACATCCTTACACAACCACAAACAACTAAAAGAAATATGAAATATCTGGAGTTTTGAAATGCTATTGTAAGGGATAGGAATCTATCCTGAAATTACTGACACAGTTGTTGCCACACACCTCTTCCCCCAAATTTGTGCCCTCCTCACTGACAGCCGCAGGAGTGGAAAGGCTTGAGCCCCTCCTGGGCTATAGAGTGCCCAGAACGATGAGGTGGCTGGTTTCAGAAGATCTCAGGGAACTAATCTTATGAAACAAGAAATAGTTTCTCCCATCTCTACCCAAAGGGGTAAAAGTCACTGCAAGTCTTTGAAACAAAGGAGAACTGGAGAAACATTATTATGTATGAGCTGACTAACTGTACTACCTCCAAAAGCAAATCTTAAGAAAGAACTATCAGTTTTTGGAAACTAAACAAAAGTCTGCTCTTAATCTGGTGTCTTAATAACCTTAGAATACTCCTGTTTTTAAATCACCCAGGACAACTTCGTCTGCTAGTCATACATATATACACTAAACCAATAACCTGTGATACGAAAAACAAAATTTTTACCAAATCAATATATAAAATCAAGTCCAACGTAGCTGAAAGTAAAGTCCATAACTTTAAGACAGAACAAAGAATGT